>NW_024629808.1:0-3943 GCF_008729295.1 Plectropomus leopardus
CAGCAGACAGGTGATGTGGATCGCTCAGTGACCAGAGACACAGTCACCTGTGCTCACCTGCAGCTCGATGTGTCTGCTCATCTCATGGGTTGAAAGTCAGACTTTACGTACAGTGTGTTCAGGGAACACATTTGTACATTGTATAGTTTAACTCTGTATGAATTTAACTTCATGGAGGGAAAATATTGCAAATGCACATTTTTCCTGAATATCTCAATGGACTCACCTTGCTGCAGCTGCATGTAGTGAAAATGCGCATTTATGTAAAGTTGTGCAGATGCAGCTTAAAATCACAGTGCAGATGTTACATTTGTATATGTTGTGTTTGATAAAACTTTACATTCGTGCGATGCTGCACACGTGCAGATTTACATATGTTTACGTCTATAACTGTAACTGAACGAGTCTACGGCCCAAATCTCATCTACTGCAGTTTTTGCATATTTGCATGCTGACGTAACCCCTTCTAAAGACAAGTGTAATTGAAAAATTCACATAAACTACATTTACAGGCACATCCAACATTTCTACACACACACACACACACACACACACACACACACACACACACACACACTCAGCTACAACTTGCATCGTGTTCATCACTTAAATTACAAACACATACAGGAATAACTGAAGACGAAATAATCTACAAGTTTACAAAAAGCAAAAGCTGAGCGTGCTCTGAAAATGTGTGTGAACTACATGAACAGTGAATTTTCACTGCATATGTGTCGGGTTTTATTCTGCTGACGCCGAAGTCACTGAATCGTCCTTCAGCCGACTGCGATAAAAAAACGTGGACGCACCCAGGAGAGCAGCAGCAGGTTACACCTGAGCGTGCCGCAGTACCCCACCATGGCCACGATGATGAGGAAACAGCACACGGCGATGATGACGGGGTGGACAGCTGGAGAGTACGTCAGCACCGCCGCCTCCTCCAACCTCAACACACAGACAGACAGAGGACAAAGAACATAAGAATCTAAAGGTGATTTTCTCCACGTCTGTGTGATGGATGGTGTCCACACTGCAGAGACTCAGAGATGTTGGAGACAGATCAGAGAGGCTGGGGGACATGTTTTTCAGATGACCTGTGAAGCAGACTCAGACCTCGAGGGTCCTCCTCCATCAGGACTCTGTCTGATCGTGTTAGCTGGACTCTGTGTGGGACTCACCTGGTGTGGGCTGTCAGGGTCAGGACAGTGTTCAGAGAGTCTCTGATCCAGGCTGCCACTCCTAGCACACATGCTGACATCAGCTAGATACACACACACACACACACACACAAATAAACATACATGGATCAGTTTCTGCTGCCCACAAATAACATCTCAGAATGTCAAACATGCTCTCAGACAGACGGGCGGACGGATAGACAGACGGTGACCTACTTTATAGTAAACTTTTACTGCAAACTCTGACTGCTAACTTTAACCCTCACTGAAAACATTTACTGCAAACTGTAACTGCAAACTTAAACTGTTACTGCAAACTGTAACTGTTACTGCAAACAAACTGTAACTGCAAACTTAAACTGTTACTGCAAACTTTCACTTTCACAGCAAACTGTCAGTGCCAACTTTAACTTTTGCTTGAAACTTTAACTTTAGCTGTAAACTTTTGCTGCAAATTGTAAGTTAAACATCTGCTTTCACTGTAATCTTTGTTCACTTGAACCCTCACTGCAAACATTCACTTTCACTGTAATTTTTGACTCCTAACTTTAACCCTCTCTGCAGACTGTGACTTTCACTGCAACATTTTACTTTTACTGCAAATTTTCACTTTTAGCACAAAGTTTAAATTTAACTGCAAACTTAGATTTTTTTATTTTTCTGAAAACGTATGGTTCAACAGGGAAATATTTTACCACAGACTTTAAACACTAAACGCGTAAAAGTATGTGGACACAAAGTACCAGATAGACAGATAATACTGTATAACAATGTAATAATATTGTTTGTGAAGTAGTTGTAATACAACTGTGTTGTTATATAAAATGTGACTTTATGGCCTTGGAAAAGCTTTTCGTGTTTTAATTATCTGCTCTCTGGCTGTCGAGGTGCTTCATTGCTCTAAAACGCGTGCGGATAAACACCTGAGAGTCGCACGTGCTGATGTTGGATATGTAAAAACAGTTTCTATGTGATGATGAGCTGAGACACATGCGGAGTGCGGAAATATCTCAGATCAGAGAGCTGACAGGGTTAATAACCTCCAGCCCGTGTGTCGGTGTGTCGGTGTCGGAGTGGCCGCAGCAGCCGCCTCTCACCCAGAAGAGCAGGTTGAGCGCGTACAGCAGACAGCGCAGACACCTCACCGCGTCCTCCCGAGCCATCCCGTCCGGAGCTCCGCCGCGCGGCTCATCTGAGCCCGGGACACCATGACGACATGCTCACTGCAGACACGCGGCACTCAGCCCGGACACACTCATCACCAGCGCACGGAAGCCTCTTCTTCTTTTTTCAAACTGCGTCTGCTCCGTGCGTAAAATCCGCATTCCGCCGCCCGCGCGCCTCCCGCTCGGCTCTGTCCGGAGTCTGGTTTCAGCCGCTCGGCTTTATCCGTCACGAGCTCCAGGAAACTTCCACAACAGGTGGTTTCTTACTTTCCCTCAGCCCCGCCGGGAGGAGGATGGAGTGTGCGGCGCGGCGCACAGCGGCGGCGCTGACGTTTCCAAATCAATCATCAGTCACTGCGCGCCGCCGGGGCGCAGCGCAGAAACTTTAAACACAAGTTTCACAAAATCAGTGATCCAAAAACTTTAAACTCCAACGATGGGAAACACAAATTTAACAAAAAACATGTCAACCCTCCAGCAGCGCGCGCTAAATCCTCTCAACTCGCTCAATAATCTCAGTTTAAACGTTTCTCCGCTGCGTCAGAGCTGCGGAGCGCGGAGACGGCGGTGGATCCAACCGGAGCCCGGAGCAGAGCGGAGGGGCGGCGCGCTGTCCCGGCCCGTCTTCTTCTTCCTCCTCACTAATTAAATGCGCGCAGCAGCAGCAGCCTCTCCCCTCCTCCTCCTCCTCCCCCCGTCAGTGGGGAGTCCTGGGGGAGGACGCAGGAATGTGTCCGCCTCCAGCCGCAGAGCCGCGGGGTCAGCAGGCCAACACACTCACACTGCTGTTATGTTGGAGAGGATGAACAGACGCGAGGAGGGAGGGAGGGAGGGAGGCCTCTGCTGGCAGCGCGAGACAGGGGGAGGCTGGAAACACTGAATTAATACACGCACTATAAATGGACAAAAATATGTGGACACCAACAAGCGGAGAACTGTGTGTCTGCATACTTTTGGACATCAGTATGTGGACCCAAACTACTGAACAAATAAACCACAAAACGGATGGACAAAACGGTATGCAAAGTACTGGATAGATAAATGATGTTGCGAAAAGTATTTGGACACTAACACGCTATTTGGCCAAAAGTATGTGGACAGAAACAGTTGGCTACATAGTAATATATGTCCATATTACTTATGGCCAAAAGTATGTGCATACAAACTACCAGAAACAGTATTTGGTGTCTACATACTTTTGGACTTCCGATTGTGGACACAAGCTATTACACAAATAACATGGCCAAAAGTGTGTGTACACAAAGTACTAGATGGATAAGTGATGTGGTCAAAAGTATGTGGACACAGCCGGGAGTCTATTTAGAGTTAGAGTTTAGAGAGGAGAGAGTCTGGAGTTTATGTCCATATACTTATGACCAAAAACACAAATTCAGACAATTTGATATGTGGTGTTTTGTGTGTATTTACCTTTGGCCATAAGTATGCGGACACAAACTACTAAACAAAAAAGAATGTGGACAAAAGTAAAATGACATCACAGACTGACTGGGTAAAAGTATGTGGCCCATATACTTTTGATATATACTACTGATTTTGAGAAATCTGATAATTATTCTGACTTGGATACGTGTTTTGTTT
>NW_024629809.1:0-2168 GCF_008729295.1 Plectropomus leopardus
AGCTGGAGCGTTACCATGGAAACGATGTACAGTTGAGGGCTGCGGTGAGAGGCAGCAGCTAACGGTGCTAACAGGCTAATGTTAGCTCGCAGTTTAACAACCGTTTAAATATTAAAACGGTTAAATATTTAACGTTTCTGCGCTCGGTAAACATCAGAGTTCAGGCCGGCGCTCGGTGCTGTCCTCGCGGTCACCGCCTCACCGTCCGTCGGTGTTAGCGTTTTAGCAGCGGCTAACGAGGCTAGCCGGTGGTGAGCTCAGCCCGCCGACCGGAGCTTCCGTGCAGATTAGCCGGATAACAAAGACTGAACTCCCGCAGAGGCGGCGGGGAGAGGCCGGTCAGCACTCAGCCTCCTGCCGGGCCCATCACGGGATGGATGTGAGCTAACGGCCGGACTGGGACGGTCTGACCCGGGTCTCCGGTCTTCCCGGGGACCGCACCGCTCCACGCCGCCGCTCAGGCCCCGACCCCGGGGGGAGATGATCCGCAGCGGAGCGGAGGGCCCGGTAACACAGGTGGGCTGCCCGGTACACCGACTCATCTCTGCTGCTTTAACCCGTGAAGATGATAAAATTATCAAAAAACATCTCATGTTTCCTTCAGGGGAAGATTTAATGATGTAATTTTTATCTTCGTTATGGATCATCTGCACATTTTTCTCCTGATTAATCGATCAACCTGTAAAATGTTTGATGATGATAATAATAATAATAATGATGATGATGATGATGATGATAATGATCGTCAGGGTCCATGCTGTAACTGAGGTACCGTAAGTTTAACCTGCAGATCATTTCCTCAGTTAGGGACTGTGGTTTATTTATGAGGAGGGGGATGGAAGGAGGAAATATGCCATTTTCTTTAACAACCAGCAAACATTTTGGAGAAAAATGCATTTTTTCTAAAAAAAAAAAAAAAAACCCACACGAAACAAAACAAAAAAAACCCCTAAAATCACTAAAATCTTTAACCCTTTGAAACCACGCAAAGCAAACTTGCTTGATTTCTTTAAAATGAACACATGGAAAGAAGGAAATGATCAACAAAAGAGGAAGTGCCACAAAAATTAGCAAGACATTAGTAAAAAGTACAAGAAAATTACTTGAAAATTAGGAAATAAATAAATAAAGGAAATGACTTGGAAGAAGTGTTTAAAAAGTTCTAACAATTCTGTTTTATAATTTTAAACATATTCTCATGTAATTATGATAATTTGCTATAAATGTAGTTTTTCTGTAGCTTTTTCTTTTTGTCTTAGTTTGTCAAAAATAAATTTCTAAATCTACTGATTTCTTGCAGTTTTTGGAACAATTCTTACCAAGTTGATCTTTGCCTTTTTTTCACATTTTTGAAGGGTTAAAGAAATGCATCAAGAAAACATGTCAAAAATGTTGAAAATGACAATAAAAGGAAGAAAAAAATGGTCAAAACTTTCTAAAGAAAATTTTTTATCTCTTTGAACCATTTTTGCTGATTTTCCTGTCACTGAGGAATAATGTGTCAAAGCAAACACAATCTGTCTGCCCGCTCAGCTGCTAGAGTGTGCGCCCCACATGTCTGAGGCTGTGCGGCGGTGCACGTTTGAGTCCGGCTCGTTGCTGCGTGTCATTACCCGTTCTATTTTCCACCTTTCCTGTCCATCTTAACCCGTCCTATCAATAAATGGAAAAATGCCACAGAAATAATCTTAAAAAAAAAAGAAAACAGGGCTGTGAGTCTGCAGCTCTGTGTCGAGTTCATCACGTTTTATCTCACAGAAAATGAAGCTTTATTTACACCACTGCTGTCTGTGCCCAGCTACCCAAAAACAACCCGACACTCCCTGCAGTCGCCAAACAACCACAGTACATCTGTTTAACATGCCGCAGGTGTGTGTGTGTGTGTGTGTGTGTGTGTGTGTGTGTGTGTGACAGATGTCTGAGACCAACAATAAATCCACTACAGGGTGAAAAATAAAAGCTGTTAACACAGAGTTCCCACGGTCATGGAAAACCTGGAAAAGTTATGGAATTTCACAGTATTATTTTCCAGTCCTGAAAAAATATTGAATTAGTAAAAATCACTGAAAGTCATTGAGTTGTGTTGTGTGTGATGAAAGTGTTGCAGTAGTAGGATGACCTCCCACATGACATAAAAGCACATGTGTGTCCTGCAGCTGTCCGAGTGA
>NW_024629810.1:0-3616 GCF_008729295.1 Plectropomus leopardus
GCTTTATATCAACCGTCCGAAAACGGCATCGAATTAAATAGAGAAATAAGCACGATGTGGATGACGGTGACGTTGTTGTGGTGTATCTGACTTTGGCTGTGACGCTTTGGTCTCTAAATACTCACAACATAGTCAGTAATTACTTTACACTGTCGGTTAATATTATCATGGTCTTGTACTGTATATATACGTCCTTTTTATGCCTTGCTGCAAAACCAGGACAAATGCACAAATAAACAAAGTTGAGTTGAGCAGGAGCGGAGCTAGACTCTCAGCACAGTGGGCCAGAGCTTCCTCAGGAGGCCCTTGTGACTAAAACCCTATTCGCACAGGTCTCGTTTTACCGAGGGACCTCATGTAATATCCAGCTGCCAACAAACGCATGGATTATAGAGCAGCCTTTTATTGAGACCATCCCAAAGAGCACCCAGAGCCGGCACCAACACTTTTGCTGCTCGAGGAAAAAATTATTCTGCTGCCCCTCTGTTTGCAATGAACCATACCAGCAACAACACACAAAGGCCAATATGCCAAACACATATCACAAACAACAACAAACATCAGTATGGATTACACATAGCGCAAATAGTGCAACAATTATGTGCCAAAGTATTCACGGCTCATCATGCAGGTATTTTGCAAATCCACATAATGTAACAAACAGACGATGACAGCACACAGCTTTTTTCCCCAAAATAATACAATTTAAGCTCTTAAAATAAAATAAAATAAAACCATAAAACCATTGCAAATCTCTATATACCACTTTGTTGTGTGCAATTCTGAGTCAAACATATATGGCCAGTGATGGAGGAAGTATCCTTTACATAAGCAAAAGTACTAACTAGCCTACGAAAATACTCTGTTACATGAAAAAGTCCTACATTGAAAACGGTGCTTGAGTAAAAGTGAGGGAGTATAGTCATGAAAATGTAGTTAAAGTATTAAAAGTACTCAGTGCAGAAAAATCTTTAAAAACACACACATCCAAAAATTATCAAAAAGCAAAAATATCCAAAAACTTCAAACTATTATAAAAAAGAAAGAAGAAAACTTCCAAGTTCTAAAATATAAATAAAACATCCTAAACATCAAAAATAATTAAAATAGACATAGAAAAATATAAAAATATATATAAACAAAATTGGAGAGGGCATCACCCAAATTTTAAATCAATAAAAATTAAATATGTATTTATGAATAGACTGAAATGTTGATCAATGTAGTTTCCAGTTGATTTTCTGAGTAGTGACTGATAGTTACAGTACATAGTACATTAATTTATAACAAAACATCATATTTTTATACCCTTATTTTGTTATGCAAAAAATCCGAATTTGTAAAGTAACTAAAGCTGTCAGATAAATGTGGTGAAGTTAAAAGTACAATATTTCCCTCTGAAATGTAATGCATTAAAAGTAGCATGAAAAGAAAATATTCAAGAGCAAGTACCACGAATTAATACTTTAGTACAGAACTTGAGTAAATGTACTTGGTTATATTGCACCACTGTGTGTGACAAACAGACTGTAACGAGTAGAGCGCAAATGAAGCTTACCTGTCAGGTGTGCACGCAGCGTTTTGTGAGGTTAAACGGATGTCCAGCTCTTTGCAGTAATGAAACGTGATCAGCTGCAAGAACTCTACGTTACTTTCTCCCTCACTTCCAAAAAATGCAAAAAAAAATAAAATAAATCGACTATATTTGATCACATCCGACAGCAACGATGACACAAGAAAAACATTCAGGTGGTAACGTCACCTGCTCCCCTTTTCTCGCATCCATGCACCTGTACGGTTTGTTTTGGTGTTTTTTGTCTTTTTGTGAGGATACTCAAACCTGCTGTGAAGCTGCCATTGGCCCGTGAGAGCTGGGCGGGAGGTGGCAGCGTGATTGACACCTGTCTCGACAAGTCACGTGCCGTGTAGTAATGACGCTGCTTAATTAATCAACATGTTGATATGCCGCACCTGTCAGGTGGATGGATTAACTTGGGAAAGGAGAAGCGCTCACAAACAGCGATTTAAATAAACTCGCGAACAAATCTTGATATAAAAAAAGGTCTAAAAGACAGAGCAAAAATAATAGTGTTGCGTGTATTTTTGTAATTTTTTTTGTTCTATATATTGTTCGTAATATGTTAAATATCAACTTAAAGATGCAATAATTCGTTGATGAATCAATGAGTTGATTGAATGAAAATAAAAATTCATTGATTCAGATAACCAGGCTTCTTATTCTTTTAATTTATTTTATGAAAAAATTAGATTTTTGTTCTGTTGGTTGAAAAAAAAGTATCACTTTGGACTTCTTTTTTTTTTTTTTTTTTTTTTAATTTAACCTTTAACGTTAATAAAAAACCTTCGTGATCATCTTGGCCAAGACAGTAACTAGATAAGTAACATTAATAAAAATCTAAATACAAAATCAAAACATACAACTCAAAAACAAACAATATAAAATACAAAGAGAACACACACTGCTGTACGTTAACCATAAAATATAATAAAATAATAAAACATGAAAAAATAAACTAAAAATTAAAGTTAAAAAAATCCTTTTTTCCCTAAATATTTGCATTAAAACACCAACCTTCTTTCATAAACTGATTTGAAAGCCAAGAACTATTTACTAACTACATATAATCAGATGGAATTAATTTTAAAATAGAAAACTTTTTGATTGATCCACCACAAATAAAAAGTAAACAGCCATAATAAAAAAGGACACAATAAATTCATATAAAAGACAAATTTGTAAACAGCATTTCTTTGGCAATTCATAATGTTTTATTGACAACATGAAAAAGAGTTTAAAAAAATATAATGTATTTAGGGAACATAAAAATATATACAAACATGACTTTAAAAATGTCTTAAAAAGGGACTGTGTGTAAAAAAAAAAAAAAAAGAACATTTAAATTTATATCCCTTTGAATCGTCAAAATGTGAGGAAAGTAGGTGTTTAAGATTTTATTTTTTCCTCAGTACCCTCACAAACATCGCTGTGGGTCTGTGAGCTCCTCCAGATCTCGCTCATGTTTGCATCCTGCTTTAAAAAACTTTTTGGTTTAAATGTTCAAATCAGATTTGTTCCGTTTTTACATGTTTCATGATTCTGCATCATCAGAGCAAAAGATGACTCTCTTTATCCCCATTGATCATATAAAGTTTGTGAACTGGTTAATATATTTATTTCTGCACTCTGCCACCTGATTTGCTGCTATGAGGAAATCAGAGTTCATCCTGAAAAATATTTACAATCGTTTCACACTTCCTGTTTAAAAAATCAGTTTGACTCACATGAATAAAAAACTTCATGATGAAGAACATTTTAGTTTGTGTCATCATTTCCCAGTTCAGGGTGAAGATGATTTTCAGCCAGCACGTTTGACGCAGACGTTTCGGTCACTAGATTTTTGCTGCAGAGTGAGAGATCTTCACTCTCGATATACTCTTTTTTTGAGCCGAATTTACAGCTCACAGCGAGTTAATACGATACAGTCTCCGCTTTTTGTTGACATCTAATGTTGATGCCGCTGTCACACCGGACGTCCCGCTGAGATTCGTGTGGCGTAATGCTGAGTCGGCCGCAGCGCTGAGAGTCAGACAGATG
>NW_024629811.1:0-2588 GCF_008729295.1 Plectropomus leopardus
ACTGACTGTGACGTATCTTTACACTCTCAGGTAAGATCACGTCTGTGTCGTTTTTCAGATTCTCATCAGATGTTTTGTGAGGACATAAATCCACATTCTGGTACTGAATCAGTAAGTTAGTTAGATTTTTATTTCTAACATGTCGATTAAAATAGAAGAACAAAATAAATATGTGAGCAAGAAAAACAACACCAGAAAGCCCATCGGTAAACAAATTCAGTAAACAAATAAAAATTTAATGTCCGAAAAGGAGTCGGAGGGAGTGAATACTTCCGTTTTACTTCAGTTTTATAAAATATATGATAATAAAATATTATAATAAAAGTTAATTTTAAACATGAATTTTTCTAATCACATAAGAATTGAGATACAATACAGAAAACAAATTCATACTATTCAAAGCACCCTTCCTGTCTCGAACAGCATTGTTTATTATATATTATTATTCAAAGAAATTTAATATCAGACACTATTTCAATTTGTACTTCATTTATCATGAGTAATAGTTCTTTCAGTGCTACCGGTAGCGATAGTTGTCTGCCGTTTGTCTGCTAACAGGTTGGTTTTAGTTAAAAATCTGTGTGCAGTGCACCCAAAGACCACTAGAGGGCGATGTACACATGTGTTTTCTGCATCATGTTGATTCAGACACACACCTGGGGCTGCAGACCAAGTCATCAAAGTATCAGTTGGCTGCAGAGATGAGCTGCACAGACTGTGCTGGAGAAAGAATAAGAGAAGTGAATAAGAGATATGAGGAATGATTTGCATTGAGAAGATTATAGAATACATCGAGAGTACAGGTTGGTTTGTGTTCGAGGTTGTAGTTTGTACTGTTCTTCATCAGATGTCAGGTTTGCTTTTTTTAAATTTAGCACATGCAAAACTGTAAGTTTTAATACAAGTGTGTTATGTGTGTGTTATATTGTATTGTGTGATTAATAACAGAAAACTGTGTACATGCTTTAAATATGTGAAAGATGTTGTGGCCCTTTAAGAGGTTCCCCGCTTATTCACTCCAGCTGAATTCAATATTTCTTATCTAACTCCAGGCAAGATGGAAAAGCATCATTTGTAAAAGAAAAAACTGTTCCTTTAAAGGTCCAGTGTTGGATTTAGTGGTATCTAGTGGTGATGTTGCAGGATGCAACCAGCTGAAACTCCCATGTGCCAAGTGTGTAGGAGAACTGTGAGATTGTCATGCTTTAAGGCTCGGGTGGAGAACCATCGGCCTCCGAGCCGTGTACGGCCCACGAGACCATTCGGGTCATTCAGGGTCAGTGAACACAACACGTGAGGTTACGTGCCATCGTGCGATAACATCGGGGATTAATAGACAAGTGATATGCATCATGGCGAGTGCCAAGAAAAGGAAAGTGGATGCAGAATATTGGGTTTGATACAGCTCGAAACATGTTAAAATGGACGAGTTGAAAGGACAAATACGTTTTGATAAAAGTAACGTTTTTTGTCAGAGTTTTGGTGCCCAAAAATCAGCTTTCACAAGCCCACAGACTGACAGAGACAATGTTAGGACGACCAGTTTTTGTGGTGAGTGAATTAAAAGCTAAGAAGCTGAAACCTTGTGCAGAAGGATTTTGTAAAGGAGTGTAATTTAAACGTTAAATGAACTGTACTTACGTAGCACTTTCTAGTCTTATCGACCACTCAAAGCGCTTTCACACACACTGTCACATACACACACACATTCACACACTGGTGGCCGAGGCTACCTGCTGCTCAGTAATCATTCACACTCACACTCCGATGACGCGGCATCGGGAGCAATCTGGGGTTCAGCATCTTGCCCAAGGATACTTTGAGATGTTGCCCGGAGTAGCCGGGGCTCGAACTGCTGACCCTCCGAATAGAGGACGACCCGCTCTACCTCTGAGCCACAGCCCCCGGTTTCATGTAATAACCATGAAAACGTGATAACTATGTTTTTTGATACTACCAAAATCTATAATTGGTGCATCATATGTATTCATAAATTTAAAATGGCCCTCGGAGGACTTGATAAAAATTGAAATGGCCCTTGATAGGAAAACGGTTCCCCGCCCCTGCTTTAAGGTCAGTGTTTGGTTTAAGCATTATTACATGAGAGGGTGTGTGCTTTAACGTCATCTGAGTACGACAGTGACGCGTCAGGACCGAGGCGCTTGTGCCGAGGTCCGCAAAGCAAGTTGGCAAGTTGGACTGAGACCGTGTCAAACCTGTAGACTCAACCTTTGATACATCCTCTTTACCCAGACACAGTCTTATAATATCAGGCGTAAACTTGGTCCAGATGTTCTGACTTTCCAAAAACATCCTCACTCCATCACAGCGGACCTCACAAAGATACATGAGCAGCAGCAGACACACACTCACTCATTGTAAAATCAAGCCGTCTAGACTGTAGTGAACAAAACTAATGAGTGTGTTTGATATTGCCGAGCTGCAGTTTCTCTGAGGACGTGTGTGTGTGTGTGTGTGTGTGTGTGTGTGTGTGTGTGTGTGTGTAGTCTTTCTTATTCCTCCCTCTTTTTTGCATGTTTCTTTTACATGTTTCTCTCCGTCAGTCTGTGTGAGAGCTTTTCCTCTCC
>NW_024629812.1:0-87 GCF_008729295.1 Plectropomus leopardus
GGGACATGTCATTTTTTGACATTTTTGCCATACTATAGCCTTGCTTTTTTGGTCATTTTTCGGACATTGTATATTATGGTGTTTTTT
>NW_024629812.1:164-1170 GCF_008729295.1 Plectropomus leopardus
TTTTTTGGTCATTTTTCGGACATTGTATATTATGGTGTTTTTTGGCCATTTTTGCATGTTTAAATGCTATGGTGTATCTCAGCACGCTATTTCATGCAGTTTTGAGGTGATTTCAGCTGTTTTTGGGACATGTCATTTTTGACATTTTTGCCATACTATAGCCTTGCTTTTTTACATCATTTTTAGACATGCTATATCATGTTGTTTTTGGCCATTTGTGCATGTTTAAATGCTATGGCGTGTCTCAGCACGCTATTTTATGTAGTCCTGAGGTGATTTAAGCTGTTTTTGGGACATGTCATTTTTTCACTTTTTTGCCATAATATAGCCTTGCTTTTTGTTGTGATTTTTTGACATGCTAAATCATGTTGTTTTTGGCCATTTGTGCATGTTTAAATGCTATGGCGTGTCTCAGCGCGCTATTTTATATAGTCCTGAGGTGATTTAAGCTGTTTTTAGGACATGTCATTTTTGACATTTTTGCCATACTATAGCCTTGCTTTTTGTTGTCATTTTTTGACATGCTAAATCATGTTGTTTTTGGCCATTTGTGCATGTTTAAATGCTATGGCGTATTTCAGCACGCTATTTCATGCAGTTTTGAGGTGTTTAAAGCTGTTTTTGGGACATGTCATTTTTGACATTTTTGCCATACTATAGCCTTGCTATTTTTCGTCATTTTTTGGACATCGTATATCATGGTGTTTTTGGCCATTTGTGCATGTTTAAATGCAACGGTGTGTCTCAATACTCTATTTTATGCAGTTTTGAGGTGTTTAAAGCTGTTTTTGGGACATATCAGTTTTTGACATTTTTTGCCATACTATAGCCTTGCTTTTTGACATCAGTTTTGGACATGCTATTTCATGTTGTTTTTTTACCATTTGTGCATGTTTAAATGCTATGGCGTGTCTCAACACGCTATTTTATGCAGTTTTGAGGTGTTCTAAGCTGTTTTAGGGACATGTCATTTTTTGACATTTTTGCCATACTATAGCCTTGCTTT
>NW_024629813.1:0-3818 GCF_008729295.1 Plectropomus leopardus
GGAAAGTCCCTGATCTGACGGAGACAGACATGCCCGGACTTGTCTGCTGTGGAAAGTCCCTAAAATTCCTGTTTGGCTAAATACCAGTATAATCTGGTTTTGGCGGACCAGCCAAAAAGGGGCGGAGACTATCAGACAACAGCTTAGACAGAAAGCTTTACAGGGTAGAGCAGGCGCGGTTCCTATCAATTAAAGGCATAAAACCCCCCAAAAATGTTTAAAATGTCATGTCCGACGAACTTGAGACTGGGCCAAAATAACTAAAACTTTTGTCTGATACCTTCAGTAAAAATATGTCTTTCTAGATTCAAAAGAATCAAGAAGAGTCACTCAGGCAGATCACTGGAGACGAACAAAGTCAAAGAGCTGATTGCGTTCTCCCAGACAGCAACACCAACAAACTCGAGTCGATCCGGGATCAGACTGAACTAGACTTCTCAGTCTACCAGGTTCATACGGTTTAGACTCTGGAAAGTCTCCTCCCATCTTGGCTGATCCGCCAAGACCAGATCCCACCAGTATCTAGACAAACTGCAATTCTATGGACTTTCCTCCGCAGTCCTCCTCGGGTAGATCAGGGATCAAAGTATTACTTTCTGTGGTTGTTCTTACATAAACCAAATTTCCCACCAACCATTCAGCAAATCAGACTTTCTCTGACTCTTCAAGTGAGAAAAATCTTTAAAGTGAAAAAATGAATATCATAAAATAGACCATAACATCGTAACAGAAACTGTTTAAATATTATATGTATCTTAAACAGACACACAGCGAGCTGACAGCGCAGACACACTCAGAGGGTGAAGCAGCCGTCAAGTGAAGCGACAGAACATTTCATGCGTCTGTGCTGAGCTGCTCTCTTTCTCTACATCTGATCTCTGCAATAACCGGCAGTGATCGCGCCCCAGACTGTACGTTTGGGGTTTGGCTCGGTCTGCTGCGGACTCTGTGCGTAAAGCAGCAGCAGCTACTTTTACGCACGGTCCACAGAGCGACTCCACAAGATCGTTATGAGCTTTAATCCAACAACAGCTCAGTTCTCGTTGATATTCTTCTAACAAAAACATTTCAGTGTGTCATAATCATGTTTTTCTATCTTCATGGATTGTTTCTTCCACCGAGGCAGTAAAGTTTGGGGTATCATTCATCGGTTCAATCGCCGCCTCCTGTCTCTCAGTCGGCTACACTGTTTCATGGCGGAAGCTGAATATCCTTTCGCAGATCTCAGCGAGTCTCCCTCCGTCCCGGTAAAATGGCAACAAGCAGCCAGCGCTGCTCCTCAGACTCCAGCTTTATGTCGAGCCGAGGAGCCGCAGTGTCTGCTCGAGCGCACCGACAAACCTCCATCTTCCTCCGTCCTGAAAATATACCGATAATCTTCCGTTTCCACGTTAAGATTCAGAGCAGTTACCGAAGATCTGTGACCGACTTTCTCGGAATCATTTTCCGGAGGTGTGGTTACAACTCTCGGCTAACCCGAGATTTTGGGTATTAAATTGTGTCCCGATTCAAGTCAATAGCCAATGCGAACTCGCTATGGATAACGTCAATACAGGAACTATCGCTACACTGCAGCAGACTCTGATATCTGTTTGGGATTTCATCTCCCGAAATGTGCAGCTGGGCTACGAGGGGCCTCGCAGGCTGGTTGTCATTTACGTCTGCGGAGAGAGACTCGTTGATATATCCATCACCAGACTGCTGAGGGTGATATTCTTTTTTTTTTTACAACTTATTTTTTAGTAACATTTTCTTTGAACAATAACAGTGAGAAGGTGTATCCTGAATAGTTCATTAGACAGTTATAGTTTTCTCAAAGTCCTTATTGTCCAGTGGTAATGGTGGTGTCCTCTTCCTGGCTTCTGTATTTAGTCAATTTTTCCCATTTTTCATTAAATTGCGTCTCCTGCAATCTCAATTTATGTGTCAATTTTTCCATAACAAATAACTCCTCCACAATGCACAGCCACTGCTCCCCGGTCGGTGGATCCACTTTATACCATAGTCTTGTAATTGCCTTTTTGCTTGCCGATAACAATATTTTAAGTAGATACTTGTCCTCTTTTTGTACATTATCCTGTGTCAGATTTCCTAGATAAAATATCTTACATGATTTGGGTATCTCATACCCAATTATTTTTTTAAGGCCTCGCCATATTATTTCCCAATATCCTTTTATCTTTTGGCAAGACCAAAATATATGTGTGTGACCTACATCCATGTGTCCACATGCTCACATCTGAATCGACAGACAGTAAAGACATGATCACACTGTCTGTCCTCAGAGGAGCGCACGGAGGAAACTGACGTCTGTGATGCTCCCCAAACAAGTGGCGCAACGAGCCTCCGCGAGGCTTTGGTTACGCCTACAGGACGCACCTCTTATTCCGCACTTTGTCTGTTACTTTTGAAAATAAACGCTCTGAATTGTTATTTTCGACTTTGTGTGGTAATTTGAGAAAACTGAAATACAATCAAACGAAACAAACCAGAAATATTGCCATCTCCTGATCCTCAGTCCTGAATGTCCGACTAAATGCAGGGCGACTCACTTAAAGATCCTCGGCCGCCTGGGTCCGCTCTGACTCCACAAAACTGCCCAAAAACACGCAAAAAACCCACGAGGAGGGTCGGATAAATCTGGCGGCACCAGCGTGTACAATCCACCTCCATGACCTCAGACCACGATTGACCACCAAACACTGAAAGCGACATTCAGAATAAAAAAATCTGTGTGTCTCCGTTTATTTTCAACGTGAAGGAGAAATGGTCAGCAGTTTTTTCGCGGGCCAGATTTGGCTCACAGCCAGAGGCGGTCCTGGGTAGTTTTGCGCCCTGGGCGAACCCCCCCCCCCCCAAAAAGTCATCTATTAACATCATATTATCTAAGCATAATGCCTGAAATTTTAATAGTTGCTAGTTCAGCAAAGCTAAAAATCAAATACAGTCGTCTTCTGTGGCTAAGTAGCAGCATATTAGCAAGAGGATAATAAATAGCGTATAAGCTACTGTTTCATTACGTACAATTAACGTCACTTGACCTGCATACCTTTTATCTTTTGAGCGTTTCTCCTCTTCCTCTTTCCCTTTCTTTCTGAACTGGACATCTGATGGTTTCTTTGGTCTTTTGTCCATGATACACCCTTGACTCAATTTAAGATCATCACCTTTTCCCTCCGTCAAACGCCCATGTGGTGATGTTCAGCATATTCCAACATGCTCTTATGTTGAAAGGACTGCAGCAGGCAGTAGTTGTGAGCGGAAGCTCTGTATTGCGTATTGAGAGTTATGCAGACGCTTGACGGATTTAATGCGGTCAGACATTAAAGTGAGTTCCGGTAAAAACCCGACAGTTGTGGCAGTTTTTACATTTTCACATAGCGCAATAAATGTGAAAGTATCTATGTTAATTTTATGAATGAAATACAATTTATTTGGAAGCAGCTGGGATCATAACAGGTCAGTCTATCCCTCACCCCCCTCCGTGCTTTTCCTCTGAGAGTTAAACTCAGCCTGCTCTCAGCCTCTGCAGCTGTGAGCTGATCGCCCTCCTGTCTCCCTGCTGCCTTTTCTTCTGACGCACACAACCTGTAGACATGACTCAGCAGAAAGTTGACATGATAGTAAGGGCGCCCCGCACCTACTCCACTAACGTGACGTGGAAATGAGCGGTAGAAAACTTGCGATTTTTATTTTGCGGGTGCTCGTGCGCCCCCAAATAGATTGCGCCCTGGGCGGTCGCCCACATTGCCCATAGCAAAAACCGTTCCTGCTCACAGCCGGTACATGTGACCGCAGCCGCTTGATGTCAAGTGAAC
>NW_024629814.1:0-2762 GCF_008729295.1 Plectropomus leopardus
CAAATGATTAAATTAAATTGAATTAAATAATTTAATTAAAAAAAATATTTAATTTAATTTTTAATAAACAGACACTTGTTTCTTCCTTTATATTTACATAATGAGTCCTAATTCTGTTTAGGTCAGTGATCATCATACTGCCCCACTGGCACGTAACAACATGCACTTCATGGAGCCACACTGAGCTCACATGCATTTGTATGCTGTGCTGTGTGTGACGGTTTGTGTTCTGAGCAGGTTGGACGTTATCGTAGGTAAACTGACAGCTCGGCTGTGTGGACATGAGCGCAGAGCTGGATACGAAGCTGAATGTGCTGCGTCGGCGCTAACACACTGAATTACAATCAGGATCACTGCGCAGTCTGGTTACATGTACAGGGGATGTTCCTTGTTAGCAAAGTGCTGTGAAATGACACCAAGTGACAAGTGCAACCACAAACAAGGAGAAATACAAGACCGTACGAGACATTTAGAGGCACACAGAGACGCTCATGTGAAAGGACTGGAGGGCTTTTACAGCCAATCAAGGAGCTCTTTACAGAGACACATCCACTGTTTTCACAAGCTGTCAATTTTCTTGTCTTTTTCTTCTCCGCCTCGCTTTAAGTTTTGTAATACGGCTCAAAGAAATGAAAAGGTCAAAGAAGAAAAGAGATCTCAACAGGCTTATAAAACCCAAAACAGCTTATGAAATCTTTCTCTTCTCTCTGTGCTGTTACACAGCAGCATGTTAAGCCTTTTTACCATCACAACCTTGACTTATTTCTCCCTCACTCTATAACTTCCCCACATTCCTCCACTGCAGTGATACTCAACTGAAGGCCTGTGGGCCAGATCTGGCCCCCAAAAGGGTGTCAGGTGGCCCCTAAACATTTCCTCAAATGTCCTCAAATCCTACCAACTACCTAAAATCCTAGAAACATCCAGAAACCCTGGAAATGTCCTAATATCTTCGAAATGTCCTAAAATCCTAAGAACATCCTAAAATCATAGAAGTGTCTTAAAATCTCAGAAACACCTTAAAAACCTAGAAATATCCTTAAATAATAGAAATGTCCAACAATCCTAGAACTGTTGGAAAATTCTGGAAACACCCTAAAATCCTGGAGATATTGTTAGAAACTTTCTAAAATCCTAGAAATGTCCCAAAATGCTAGAAGTGTCCTAAAATCCTCAAAATTTCAGAAAGTCCTAGAAATGTACCTAAATACAAGAAACTTCCGAAAATCCTTGAAATGTCCCAAAATCCTAGAAAATGTTCTAAAATCCTTGAAATGTCCTATGTCCTCCCGATTGCCATACACCTTTTGTCCTCTGGGGTCATTCTGACCCCGCCCTGTTTTGACTGTTATTTAAAGCATATTGTATAAATTGTCAATCAATTCTGTGTTACACCTTTAGTCTTACTTTAGTCCCACCCATTAACACATTTTTCCCTTCGTTTTGGAATTTAGGGCCAGTAGACTGTGTTTACATCAGTATAAAAAACATATTTTGATGGCAAAAGATTTTATTTGTGGTCAGAATGATCTCAAGGACAGCACGAGGGTAAAATCCTAGACACGCCCTAAAATCCCTCAAAATCCTATAAACATCCCTAACTGCTAGAAATGTCCTTAAATCCTAGAAATGTTGGAAAATCCTGGAAATCTGCTCAAATATGAGCAACTTTCTAAAATCCAAGAAACATCCCACGATAATTTTTTTCCTGTCACTTTACAAAAGTGTCCCCCAAAGCAAACCCGTGTCGTCCCTCCGCTCTGCAGGCTGCAGTGGCTCAGGTGACCCTCTTTTTGCAATTTGCGTCTAACAGCATTCCTCTCTGTCTCACTCTCTCTCTCTCATGTTGTCTCCCGCTTTCTGTCTCTCTGTCTCCCTCTCGTTCATCGTCTCCTCCCGTCTCTCTCCGTGTATAACCCGAATGTTTGGGCCTGTCAGGGGATGTCCGTGGAGAACCAATTAGTTGTAGGTTTTTATGCTTTGCTGTTGAGACACTTTTGCAGCATGTGCACTTTCACTCGCAGGAAGTGTTTCTGCGTCCATCAATATTAAAATAAGGAGAAGATGTGTGTGTGTGTGTGTGTGTGTGTGTGTGTGTGTAATGGATTTAGCATCTCTGTGAGTTGTCTGAAGTCCGTAGCAGAGTTTGGATGATTGGACTGACCAGGGGAACATCGCAGTGGGATTTTTTTAAATACAAAAAGTATGAGAGGAGATTCTTCATCAATTTTCTTCAAGTGTCCGTCTGAAAATGTAGTCGGTGTCCACTGCTGACGGGTTTGATACGGACTGAGAGAGCAGCTTCATTCCCCAGAATGACCTTTTCTTCCGTCCTTTTTCTCCCCTTTCCAAACACTCTGCAAAGTTTTGCCTTTTGCTCGTGTTATTCTCTCACTGACGTCAGTAGAACGTAAAAACAGAAAATTATAAGGGAAAGAAAGAACATAAATTTAGACTGAGTTTAAGACAAATTAATTAAAGGATGCATCTGATTTTGAAATATCACTCACATACACACAAACTGTACAATATT
Source organism: Plectropomus leopardus (assembly GCF_008729295.1). NCBI lineage: Eukaryota > Metazoa > Chordata > Actinopteri > Perciformes > Serranidae > Plectropomus > Plectropomus leopardus. The sequence continues at coordinate 2,534 of NW_024629814.1, forward strand.
TTTTTTTCAATCTTACAATAACATTGACCACCACTAGATTAACCCTTTGAAACTGGAGCAAACTGGTGTGAGTTCTTTCAAAAACATGGAAAGAAGGCAATGAGCAATTTCTCATGACCTGACCCAGAAAATAACAATACCTTAGTAAAAAGTCACCTGAATACCTGAAATAACACAAAAGGATGAAATAAAATCAATAAAAATAAAATATATGAATAAACTATATATT
>NW_024629815.1:0-2263 GCF_008729295.1 Plectropomus leopardus
GGTTGAGTGGCACAGATGTCAGAGATTTGAGTGAAATGACCCTTTAAGGTCACTAATGTGGGTTGAGAAAATAAAACCAGATAAACAGCCAATAATCAAACCCTTCTGTATTGCAGTCAGAGATCTTATTTCCCCAACTTTATTATAATTCAGAGGAAATCACATAAAGCTTCAGAGAGAGGGGAGACAGAAGGCTGCGTGTGTGCACGCGCTCTCCAGGCAAATCTGCACAGTGAGAGCACCAGCTGATTTTCTCGCCCTCTCTCCCTCTCGCCTCGCGCTAATTGACCAGCGGCGTTCATACACACATTTCTCACTAATTTCTCATTTGCTATTCCAGCAGTGGCCGAGGCACGTCTCGAGGAATACATCTCGCGCCCTCACTACTGCAGAGTCCATCAACGACCCCCCAACCCCCCAGTTATAAATTAGCTGTTTTGTTTGATAATCAAATCTCTGTGAATCAGCCTTGTAGGCTTTCTCTCTCTCTCTCTCTCTCTCACACACACACACATACACGCACACAATCATGCGCGCGCACGCACGCATCATTACGCAGACACGCGCGGATGCTTTACGCGATTTATGATACACTGAAATATGACAAGTTAATCTTACAAAGAAACTGCCTTTTATTAGTCTTCACTTAATATCTAATTGTTCAGTTTACATAAAATTTAGTATAGTTGTTTAATTTTGGGAAATCCTGCTACCTAAAATTGCCAAGTTTGATTAGATTATCTTTTAAAGTTTTAGCAATTTCAGTACATCAGGTTTACTGTGCTATATAGGCCTACTATCTATATTCTGCTGGTTGCAAATGAGTCAATCATATTTCTATTTTCATAAACATGTTAAGAAAAAAGAACTCCTAGATCGCCAACGTTATCATCAGCAAAATCGTCTTTGTCATGATTAAGTCAGACTAACTTGCTAACACTTAAAAAGAGCGATAATTTCACTTGTCAATTTTAAATTGCAACAACTTGCCAAAATTAAGTTAATACAGCTAAATTTTAGGTAGATTTGACAAGTACACTGTAAAATCCACCAAATTGATTTTTTTTTAAAAAAAGGAAACCTTTTGCCTTGAAAAACCTAAGCTATCATAATAATTCCAAATTTACTTTTTACATTTACTTAACATTTATTTGAACTCACTTAATCTAGTTGTTCCAATTTAAAAATATAAAGGAAAATGTATTTAATCTGTGTAAGTTTTAGCAAATTCAGCAAACCATGTTTGCAATGCTATAAATATCTGTTTTCTGCTAGTTGCATATCATCATATTTGTATATTCTTAAACATATATTTATAATACATAGCAGATCTCCTAATTTCATCACAGGAAAAAATCCTCTTTGTCATGATGAAGCTATGCCACACTAACTTGGTTTACTTAAGTTGCCATTACTTGGAATGAACAAGGATATCGCACTTGTTTTGATGCTGCAACAACTTAATTCTAAGTATACATTAACATTATTATTAAAAAAATAACTTAAGAACTGTTTATCTATTAATTTATTTTTCAAGGCGATCGGTTTCCTTGTTTTTTTTTTTCAAAGTAAGGTCAACTTGTCAGATTTTACAGTGTGGAGAAAATTGTCAAATTTCTATCTATTTTTTATAGGAGCATAAAAATCTTGCAAAGACACACATAAACGCATGCACGCTCATTTCCAACACAAACCCCATAAAGACAACAGAGTGCACACACGAACACACACACACACACACACACACACAGGCAGAGGCAGAGGCAGAGACAGAGGCAGCGCATTAGAAAACTCCAAAGTCATCCAGTTTGCTCTAATCATTACAATTAGTCGTGAATTATCACCGGACTCTGACAGACGTTCCTTGTAACTCTCTTTTATTTCCACCCCGCGCTAATCAGCGGCTCTCATTACAAACGCTGATTAAACTGCAAATTACCCAGCAGCGGCCCCGTCCGCGCCTACCACTGCCTCGCTCAATATCAATTAAGCCGAGCAGCCCGTCTGTAGTCTCGCGGCGCTTCCAAATGCTTGATAGTGCCACTTATTAGTTTGGAAAACTCGGAAAATACCAATAATCAACGGGCATGAAGCTGCAGGGGGAAAGAGCCCGGGGTTTTCCCTCCTCTCACATGCAATCACATGAGCTTTGCCTGCTATAGGATTCCTCTCCTCCTCCTGCTGCTGCTGCCATGCATGCAGAACTCCATTTAGTGCACACACACACACACACACACACACACACACACACACACACACACAC
>NW_024629816.1:0-1462 GCF_008729295.1 Plectropomus leopardus
CATTTCCCATAATGCAATTTGATAGTGTCAAAATAAACCCTTTCTGTCAAGTATTTCAAACTTCAGTTTGTACACAAAGTTTGCTGTTAAAAATCTATTGTTCTCAAGTCCAAGACAAAATAATCCTGATGACATCATTATCTCCAATATTACAAAACCTCTCCAGGACCACAATTACACAGGTGTCTTCACAGGCTAAGTGGTATTAACCATAAAAACTAAAGACATTTTTGTATGTATAACCAAAATTGAAACACATTCACGACTGTGCTGAACCTCGTTTTCTCTCTAAAATAGGGAGGGAAGAAAAGCGAGGGGAAACAACACTTATTTTATTTTTTTTGTACTCTTTGTTCTTTGAGCCTCTCTGTAGCAAAAAGCACCACAACCAGGTAAGCAATCAGTCTGGAAACCCTCCACAGACAAACACACACACACACACACACACACACACAGATATATATATCCTGACTGACTGACTGACTGAGATGGCGACACATTTTGGCTTGTCTGTTTGTTGTAGTGTAGTTTACGGTGCATCAAAAGGTTTTGAAGGTCAGTCTTAACTGACATTTGTCATTTGTCATTTTTTATTAAAGCTTATATTGACAATATTTTGTCACATTTTTTTATCTTTACACCATTATCATAGTAATAAAAATTCTAAAAGTAGAAAGGTCTCTGACACAAATGCATTATCCATCAGGACTATTCAATTTAAGCTAAAGGATTCCAATAGAAGCAGCATGGCAGTGTTCTAATGTGCAATCAGCCGTTATAACAGAAGTGGATGTCACTTAATACAACACATCTGAATCTAAAACCAGTACGAGCCTGATATAATGGCTAAATCATACATGGCCGTAACAATGCAAGCTCTCCCCACAGATATGCACGCCAACACCATGTCTCAGCCTCTGGCAGGTGCAGCCTCTGAGTGGACTGCCAAACAGACAGCCTTCCGGGGCTACAACACAGTGAAGGAAGCCAGACAGTAACAGGCACCAGCCACGCTAGCACAGCTAGCAGGTCACATGCACACAATACCTGCCTGCAATGCGTGACACGACATGAATCAATCACACATTCCCATCATGACGGTAGACACGTCTCCAACACACACATACATACAAGCAAGAATCCAGGCAAGAACGTACTCGCCCAAATCCATTGTCTCTGGGTTTGGCATGGGAACACAGACAGATTGATGGAAAGATGGAGGGATGGATGGATGGAAGGAGAGAAGGATGCAGAAATAGATAGCTCACCGGTTTGCCTTCTTCCTTTCTCTCCACCTCTTTCAGCACATTATCCAGGCTAAGTGTGCGTGTGTGTATGTGTGTACATGTGTGTGTATGTGTATGTGTGTATGTGTGGCGAGCCGGCAAGGATGCACACTGCTACATCCCCTCCTCTTCCTCTCTCTGACGATCCCTCCCTCTTTCTCTCTCCTCCCTGAGAT
>NW_024629817.1:0-1230 GCF_008729295.1 Plectropomus leopardus
GTTTTTCTCTCAGTTGTCTCTCCTTTTCAATTTCTGCTCTCTGTTCATCCATTCTGCTTTTCACCTCTTGCATTTCTTCCTCGTGTTTTCTTCCCATTTCCTCTCTCTGTCTCTCCATCTCGTCTTCCTTCTCCTTCAGGATCCTCCCAACGTCTGCTTCATGCAGCATCTCATTAGTGTAGCAGCTGCCTCCATTTGTCTTCACCATGGAGTTAATCTTGGTTATCAGCTCTCTGACTTGTGTCCGGTTACCTTCATCATAGTTATTGAACACATGGTATCTTCCTCCACAGTCAGCAATCAGCTTCTTACAGGAATCGTCACATTTCTTTTCTATGTATTCTTCAATGGACACTTCATCAGTTTCCAGTGAATCTCCTCCAGTGAAAAGAATGATGGTGAAGTTTTCAGAATTCTTCCCAAAGACTTCCTTGATTAATTTTAATGTCTCCTTCTCTTCTGGTGCGAATCTGCCGATTTGTAACACCAACAGGAAGACATGTGGTCCTGGAGCCAGAAGACCGATGCATTTCGACAGCTCCTCAGTGACTTCCTCCTGGCTCAAACTACTGTCCAACAGACCAGGAGTGTCGACCACAACAACAGGACGACCGTCCACCTCCCCCGATGCTTTCTGACAGCGTTTGATGTCTGATTTAAGGCTTGATTCAGCTTCAAACTCTTCCCTTCCCAGAATGGTGTTTCCTGAAGAGCTCTTTCCACAGCCGGTCTCCCCGAACAGCACAATCCTGAGACACTCTGGACTCTGCTTCTCAGCATCACCTGTGAAATAAAAACACTTTGAGTTACTTTATATGCAGACAGAGCAGTATAAACTGCATGGTGTTATGTGCAGCGGGTTTAAGACACAGAAAAAAGGACTATTATTTAACAGATTTTATATTTAAAACTTGAAATTCACAGTACTTACAGCTGACTGTGCTTTTTGATCTCAGGTCTCTCAGTTCAACCTGAAGTGTGCTGATCTTTTCTCTTTGAGCATGTGCGTATGTTTCTGTTGTGTAGCCGTGTGGTTCGTCTTCATTGGGTCTCAGTTTCATCTTTTCCACAGCATCCAGCAGCTCTGGGATCTGCTGCTGGTCCTTGATGTTGAGAACAACATATCTTCCTCCACAGCTCTCACAGAGCTCCTGGATGTCTCTGCTTTCTTTTACAAAGTTATCAACAGCTGGAGCTGTAGGATCTGACTCCACAGTGAACAGAATCAAG
>NW_024629818.1:0-2988 GCF_008729295.1 Plectropomus leopardus
TGTTGGGATATTGAGATACACATGATACATAACTTTTGAAATTAAAGTTGCTATGTAGTTGATTAAAAGAATAGGACATTTGTTGTGGTAATGAACTGTAGTTCTTCACTTGTGTGTACACGGCTTAACTGTGAAGAAAACTCAATTCGAATCAGTTTTATATTCAAATTTGTTGGTGATTTTCAATGAAAGTCCTAGAAAACATGATTTCACATCTCAAGTATTTGAATAAATAAGTAACAATCGCAGTTAGTTTAAAACAAGATACTGATGCAAATATTGCTAATTTCTAATCAGTCGATTGATGTCTGTGACATTATGTTTTTCCAGCGAGGTCCCACCCACCAGTGAGTGGGGCACAGACAGAAATCTCTCATGTGAAATAAAATTGTTCATACATGGGCAGAAGATTGTGTGCTCATGTAGCACTCCATCGCTCTTTCTAAGAAGATAATTGAGGTTTTTTTGTATTTCATGGGACATAAAGTGTAAGCGAACTTCTTTTCAGCTCTCCCCCACTAGCATTTCCATGTGCTATTTTTATTAACTTTGCTGTTGCAAAGACAGCTGGATGGCTTTACAACCATAACGTCGACATTACATAGACGTTACACAAGGGAGCTGGCAGGGTAAAGTCTACCTGATGTCAGATCCAGCAGGTTTGGACATTTGTGTTCCCACATACAGCTCATCCAGTTAATGTCTAGATTAGTTTTGTGCTGCATCGCATGTGTAAAAGGGGTTATTGATATTATATAGTAACTAGGGATAACCAACCAGTGAAAAAATAATGCTATCCTCTTCCTGTTTTAGTTGCGCAGTGGTTGACTTATTTCCTTTGTGCTATAAATCGAGCCCTTGTTTTTCTTGGTCCGATCGTACCCTGCGGCAGACTGAACTGCATAGTGAAAGTGAGGCTTACAGAGAACCAGTCTTAATGCAGATGGTGTCATTATTATCTGTAGCCATTTCATTGTACAGTCAACATTTAATTCATAATGATTAGTTAAAGCAAAAAAATAATCTATTTCCACTTTAAGGTCAATTTAGTATATCATCATCAGTCAGTATGCTTACATTTTATGTCAGGCTTAAATATAAACATAGGAACAAACAGATGCCTTTAAAAAATGAACTTCTTCATTTTATTTTGCTGCCCTCATGCAGGCTCTAAGACCAGGAAGATTCCCTATCCAACCAAGAACCCTTTCACCTGGATCTTCCTGCTGGTCTCCTGCCCCAACTACACCTATGAAGTAATGTGTTTTATTTATGTTTTATTTATATAGAGAAAAACAATTAAGTTTATGTTTAAAAAAAATCAAAACAGTTGTTGAACAGCTGTAAGATTTAATGTCCATCTACTTGTATGGTGTCAAACTTGCAACTGCTGCCCTCTTGTGGTGCGAGTCTGCGTATAACGTCCGTCCTCTTCCTCCTGCAGCTGGGCTCCTGGCTCGGCTTCACACTAATGACTCAGTGCCTGCCGGTGGCCTTCTTCACCTTGGTGGGTTTTATCCAGATGACTGTGTGGGCCAAGGGGAAGCACCGCAGTTACCTGAAGGAGTTCCGTGACTACCCTCCTCTCCGCTCACCCATCCTGCCCTTCATCCTGTAGAGGAATACTTGACTGCTCCCTTGTCCATTCAGCTCTCCCTGCTGCTTGTAATACTAAGTGCTCTACACTTGCTGTGTTTTTTTTAATTACCCACAAACAAACCCATTCTGACTGGTTAATTGACGTTTGTGCATTTGGACTCCCAGAACAGATCTTCACCTTCAAACTAAGTGTATCCTGAATTACAAACTGTACATAAATACATTAAGATGTCCAGCACCCTCATCAGATACTGTTGTTGTGAAGCTGAATCTGCATATGGTGATATTCAGTAAAGCTTTAGTTTTTATATCCATTCATCATTCATTTGAAATCATGATGGCATGTCTTTTTGTCTGAAGTAATTTATTAAAAAAAAAAAGTTAAACCAAATTGTTGTTGTGCTGCTCCATTATGTATTACTGGTGTTCCCAGCCTGGGAATATTGAGGCTTTTTGCACCTCTATGCGAGCGATAGCTGAGGCTACACGTGTCGGGCTGGCCCATTCACGTGAACAGAATATTTCAAGAAAGAATTGAGGAAATTCCTTCAAATATACCACAGAGATCCACTTGTCCTCAAGGAAGAACTGATTAGATTTTGGTGATAAAAGGTCAATATCAGTGATCTTGCATACATACCATTATTGTGAAAGCGATATCTCAAGATAACCTTGAGGGATTTTTTTTTCAAATTTTTACGCAAACGTTCACTTGGACTAAACAATGAGCTGATTAGAATTCGGTGTTCGAAGGTTAAGGGTGCTGTGGCGTTGCATTCGTAACATTATCGCAAATTAAATATCTAAAGATGGCTTCGAATGAGTTTCCTTAAATTTGGCACAAAAGTCCAGGTCGACCCAAGAACTAACTCATTAAAATCTTGAGGTTGGAGGTCAAAGGTCAAGGTCACGGTTACCATGGCTATGTTAACCGCTGATCAGATTGATAGATGAGATGAGCTATTTGCAGATTTTTGTAAATGAACGACAGTTGAAGGCCTGAAGAGGAGTGAACAGTTTAGTTTCACTTTTAATGCACCTGAAGTTTTGCTGTTCCTCTCTGCCGCTGCTGCTGTTGATGACTGAATGCCGATTTAATTCAGCTCTTAATTAACAGTCCGGGTCCATAGAGACTATGATGCGGCAAATAAGACTATGGCGAGCAGGTCGTTTTCTGGTCGTTTTTTTTTTCATGCCACATTATGATGTGTTTGGACCGTGTTGCAATTTTCTGTGCTTTTGCATGTTTAGGCACACTATTGTAGGCGGTTTCCAGCTGATTTTGGGACGTGTCAAATTTCTATGTTTTCGCAATACTATAGTATGTTATTTTATTGACATGCCATATTATGGTGCATTTGGCTCTTCTTGCAACATTCTATGCCATGG
>NW_024629819.1:0-1044 GCF_008729295.1 Plectropomus leopardus
TAGTACAGAAATAGTAGGATGCTGAGGTTAGTTGGGCAGCCATATAATACCATCTAAGGTTGGGAAGTTGAAGCCCTCCCCTCTCATAAGGCAAATACAGTATTTTAAGATGAAGTCTGGCTCTCCTATCATTCCAAACGAACTGGCCAAATAATTTGTTAAGTTTATCGTGAAACATCTTTGGTAATGGCAGTGGGAGTGCTTGAAAATAGTATAAAAATTGTGGTAAAACAGTCATTTTAATTAGATTTATTCGCCCAATCATAGATATGGGCAAAGTGGACCAGCGACACACATTTTCAAATGTACCTCTCCAGCTCTTAATTTTTTCCTGCTTTATAAAAAAAAAAAAAAAACGAAAAACAAACAAAAAAGAAGTGTTTGTATGTAACGTATTGATAGGTTGATAAGAAAATATGTTAATAGGTAGTAATATCTTTAAAATAAGTTTTGGTTGTAGATAAATGGTAAGTTTAAGATATTGATTGTGATAGAATTATAAGTAATCAGTAGTAAGTTTAAGATAGTATAAGTATCGATTAGGTTAAAGATAAGTGAAACGTTTAGGTTGTTAGTAATGACAAGTTAAGTTATTAGTTATATAACTATAACTATACTATTGTATAAGTAAGTTTCAGATAAGATTTAAAGTGACTAAGGGTAAGTTTAAGATCAGGATAAGTATTGATAAGTTTAGGTTATAGATAAGTGTTAAGTCAATTTTGTAAATATGTAAAGATAAGTATAAGCTATAAACAAGTATTGAAAAGTTTAGATTGTAAAAACGTCAGGATAAGTTTAATATATTGATAAGTTTGGGATACGATCATAAGTAATTAATGTTAATTAAATTTGAGATCCGTATTGTCAATAGTTGTCTTTGAGACAAGTATTGATTAATTTAGGTTATAGATACGTGATAAGTTAAGGTTATAAATAAGTCATATGGTAAGATTAGATGTTGATAAGTGTTGGACACTGTAGAATAAAGGTAAGTGTTAAGTTTAGGTCATTAATAAGTAATGGTAAGTTTAGGATATAGAT
>NW_024629820.1:0-4653 GCF_008729295.1 Plectropomus leopardus
GTATAATGTAAAAATGAAAAATAATACATATATATATTTATTTTCTTTTGTTTTTTGATAATTTCTTTTCATTTAATTTTTGGGTAATTTCTTCTCCAATTGCTTATTGCCTTCTTAGCAATTTGCTCAGGTTTCAAACGGTTAAAAACAAATAAGAATTATTAAATCTGTAAAAGTGCCGTGAAATCCTCCTTTTTATTCACGCTGCTTCTCTTTTTTCTTCTCGTCTCTGCAGCGGTGGAAGACAGGAAGCTGTTCATCGGCATGGTGTCGAAGAAGTGCAACGAGAACGACATCCGGGTCATGTTCTCTGCGTTCGGACAGATCGAGGAGTGCCGGATCCTCAGAGGGCCCGACGGGCTGAGCAGAGGTGCGTGTCGCTCCGACTCTCCTCCATCCACACGTAAACTCCTCCTGTGATTATTATCACCAGAGCGGCCTCCAGCAGCCGCTGCTCTTCACTGGTTTCCACTGCTGCCGTGACTCAAACTCAAAGTCCTGCAGGAAGTCGTTAGTGCGCCGCCGTGTGACAGGAGCTGTCTGGTTATAGACGGTTTCTGAGGCAGTGGCTTTATTTCTGAAAGTCACTGATCATAAAAAGGATGGGCTCATTATTTTTATGCACTCAGAAATCTAAGAATTTATCTTTTTTTATTGTATTTATTTTAAATATCACTCCAGCAGCTTTCTAGTGAACCATTCATTGCGTCCTCGACTTACTTAGAAGTATTTTGCTGCATAATCAGCTCATTTGCATTTTCTCTTCACTGGAAGTTTTTCCTGAGCTGTCAATGTCACAAGAAGACGTTGTTTACCGTTGGTGATTAGTGTGTTCCTGCAGCACTAAACACAAGAACTTTTTTTGAGATGTAAACAACAAGTCTGCTTCCTTTCAAGATTCTCCAACATTTACCTGAAATAGCCTCAAAAAATGACTACATTTTTGCAATAGTGTGGTCAAAAAAACACGGTAGACTTTACTGACAGGCTCAGATTGTTATTCTCGGTGTCTGAGGATATTATGGAAAGGGTTGCTGCAGAGACAGAGAGCTTTTTGTTAAAGAGTAACAACCAGAAACAGTCCAATATCACCTCCACCTGATCCACCGGACTGCATTGAACTCTTTAAAATCTGTGCAAATTCACTGTTTTTTTTTCCCCAAAAACACGGCAAAAAAGCAATGAGTAACAAAAGAAGAGAAAAAAAGGCAAGAAATTACAAAAAAAGGAGGAAAAATTTATTACCAAACTGCTCATTGCCTTTTTCCATGTTTTTGAAAGAAATCGCACCGCTTTGCTTAGAGTGCAGAGCTTAAAATTCGTTTGAAGGGTGTCTGAATGCAACACAAAATAGTGATCTTGCTCCAGGTTTCAAAGGGTTAAAGACAAGTAATGTTCTAACAATCACCAACTCTGATATGATTGAAATAAACTCTTAATTCGCGCAGTTAGATGTGAAAATATGCTGCTCTATAGACACTAAAATTACTGTTTATTTAAATGGAGTCTGGTGTTTTTGGTGATTTCGGGGATGTTTTTGGTTAAACAAAAAGGATCTTACTCCTGAACAAAAAGGTCTATCTTCGTTGGGATCCTCTCTGCAATGTAGTCAGATACTTAAAACAGTAATCTGGGCCTGTCAGTGGCAAACAAAAAGACAAAAAAACGCTTAAAGTGGACGTAAATTGACAGTACGGACATGCGCCAGGAGGTTACATTGCAGCCTGTTTTATCGCAGGCTGCAGCATACATAAAAAATGTGTCTCCGTGTTTCACTTAGATGCAAAAACATGGGAAAATAGAGTCCAGGTTAAAAAAACCCCACAAAAAAACACAAACTAACCTGTAAAATAGCCAACAGGAAGATTGATGAGAAGCTCCCACTTCAGTATCTTCAGGTTCCCCAAATATGATCACTTCTAAAAAACAAAATGGCCAAAATGCAAAACTCAAGACTCCGAAATAGTCCACAAAGCAGAGGGTGACAGTCGAGCGTACAGGCAACCTGACGGCAACAGCAACAAACGTTTACATCCATAAAGGCAGTTTTGTGAATCAAAGTCGACCTTGAACCATTCATGGTCACCGGGCGCTGAACGCGGGCTCCGTCTTTATGCCTCACAGTCCCCAGAAAGAGTTTGAGTCTGTCAGTGAGCAGCGTATACAGAGTGTGTGTGCAGAGGGTGAAAATGCAACTCACAGGTGTGAGTAATTTAATGCTCCTGAACCAGGAGTGATCGTCTTTTGCTTCACCGCGTCTGCACTCGTGTGTGGAAGAGAGCTCGGCGCGCGTCGTCGAAGTCGAGAATTCTCCAAGAGGAGTCGAAAAAATAATAAAAAAATGTGTGTATAGTCTGGATTTGGCATAAATGATGTCTTTACCATTTGCTGTCAGGCTGCAGTCACAGAATACAGAAGTAATAAGAGAAAGAAACCAAAGACGCCAGTGACAAGTGGAGCTAAAGTTAAAGTAAATCTCTCTCAGTTTAATCTTCTGTCCAGGTTCCTTCAGTGTATTTGGACATGTGTGTCTTCTTTCCTGCGTTTTGTTGCATAAAATCCTGTAGACTGAGTGGATGGTGCATCCCAGTGTTACCTGTAGCAACCAAATCTGAAGTATGAGTGATGGACGAACCAAACAGACCCAACAGATATCCAGGTGCTGCTGTGCATCTGAAGGTTTCAATGTTTTCTCAGTGAATCAGAGGTTATAGTTCAGTGATAGTCAGCGTACAGCTCACACGCCAAATCTGGCCCCCGATTTTCTAATTCCCATTAAAAAAACACAAACTGGGAATTATTTTTGTACTTTTAGTCTCCGTAAGGTGCCACACCCTCGACAGAGGTCCCAGTTAAGACCCCAATGTCCCAAAATTATAGAAACATACCAAAATCCTAGCAATGTCCTAAAATCCTAAATGTTTTAAAATCCTAGAAACATCCAAAAATCCTTGAAATGTCTTTTAATTCTAAAAAAGTCCTAAAATCCTTGGAACGTTCTTAAATCTTAGAAATGTCCTCAACTACTCGAAAGGTTTAAAAATCCTAGAAACGTCCTTAAATCTTAAAAATGTGCTAAAATCCTAGAAATGTCCTAAAATCAAAGAAATGTCCTGAAATCCTAGAAAAGTTTAAAAATTCTTGAAATATCCTAAAATCTTAATAATTTGTGCTAAAATCCCAGAAATGTCCTTAAATCCTAAAAACATCCTAAAATCCTCGAAACGTATTGGGGCTGCTGCTATTTCCAAAAGTGGCCCCCAATTAAAGCAAGTAGAGTATCCCTGAACTAGGACAAACTTTTTTTAAATTAAATTCTGTCGCCTAACTTCATCGTATCAGTCCTTGTTTTCGGTCAGCTCCTTGTTGCAGAGCGATCCAGATTTCCTTCAAGCTTTTGAGAGAGTCACGTTAAATTCGGATGAACTGCAGCGACATCTTGGGGCCGCTGTGGCCTCTGTGAATACATGCTTCTCCTTTTCGCTCTATATATCTCTTTTCCCCTCTCTCTCTCTTTTTTCTCCCCCCCTCTCGCTCTCTCCGCCTCAGCCCCCGATCACCACCTCCCCCCCCCCCCCCGCCTCCCCTCTACGACCTCCTGACCTCCATTCGCATCCTTCAACCTTTCCCGCCGCTCCAGTTTAGCCTCACCGTAAGCCAGTCCTAAGCTCTTTGATGCTCCCACAGTGAGGCTGCGGGCGTTTTCAGACCCGCACTCCAGATCAGGAGACGTGTTGCTGCTCGTTGCATTTACAGTCAATTTATAGCAGCCGCGTTTTATCCGTTTACCTTAATAGGTCAGGAACAGACACGGAGGACTTATTGTGGGATCAGGGTTTTCCCTGTTATTCGTCAGTTCATATACGAAGCCGGTAAAGTGAGAAAGAAAGCGTCTCAATTTGTACTGGAGCCAGTACAACATGCGCTTTTGGTGCCAAACTGTGCTTTTTTTAATACTTTACTTTAAGAACCCTTTGGCATCTTTTGTTAAATAAAAAAAGTCTCAAATGTTGAATGCAGCTGCACAAGAACTTTATCTAAATTAAGTCTAAAATTGTCAAAAAATTGCAATTCTTTTAATTTCTCAGTTGGAAGTTATTTTGCATGTTGGAGGCTACATCTACACTAGCATTTTATTTTTGTTTCCATGCTCCAAAAATAGAGACCTTTGAATATGCCTGGTTTGCGTTTTAGTCTGGGTCAAAGTCCTGTGCATGTTGGACCCATCCACCCACCACCTGCCCTGAGGCCAGTTTGTTGCTCTGAAAGTCTGATGATTAATAATTATCACCTTTTTTGTGCTGCGTTCAGGCGCCTTTCACAAGTAATTAAACCTTTGAACAATGATCAAATTGCTGCAAATTCTTTAAAAAGAAACATGGGATAAAAGGCTAAGAGCAACTTGATGAAAAATGCAAATTGTAAGAAATTTATAAACTTAGAAAATTATTTTTCAAAAGATAGGGAAAAATATCTAGGGGAAAAAAATAATATATTTACAATTATAATTGCATATTTTAAAAAAAATATTTTACAATATTTTTATAATTTTTAAGCACTTTTTCAAAGGTCTTTTTTTTTCAATATTGTTTCTTTTGTGAATTTTTATTGAACTAATTTTCAGGTAATTTCCCCGTACTTTTTACTAATTTG
>NW_024629821.1:0-4796 GCF_008729295.1 Plectropomus leopardus
ATTCTGAAATAATAATCATATTCATTTAAAAAAATCGAGGCTTTTTGTCTCACATGAATTCATTTTGCCTCCTGAAGATTGTCAGAATAAAAAATCGTGAATGAATCGTGTCGGGGAGTCCTAAAGAGACACGATCCGATTCACGGGTCAAAAAGTCTGAGCAACAATCCTCCGATTATTTATTTTCATTAACTCGTCGATTCAATAGTAGTTTTTTTAACCTTTAAAATGTCAAAAATGATTAATGCCACTCTGAATATCTTTAAGCTTTTGGTATTTTTTGATTTTTGAAGATAATTTCTTCCCATTGCACTAAATAATCTCATCAGTGTTTCACTTTTCTAATAAAGTCTTTGTCGTCGTGTTTTGGGATTGACAGAATAATCTCTCAGTTCAGCAGCCGCTCTGCTCCGAAGCTTTCATCACGTCACGTGACTTCACCCAAAAGTGTTTTTTCATTTCGTGTTTCACTCACATTAATTTTCCTGAAGCGTTTCTTTGTTTTAGTGTGAATATTGAGGTAAAAAGTGGGACAGTTTGTTTAATAAGGTTTTTTATGTTTTTATAAAATTTAAAATGGGTCAGATCTGACGATATTCTCGTCCTGTTATTCCTTTTTTATTTTATTTTGCACGTTTGAGAAAAACATTTTTGGCACACTTTCATAACTGAGCAATAGATCAGCTGAAGATCATCAGATGTGATCGAAAGCTCCAGAAAGGTTTCAAACATCTGAAGAAAATACTGTTTAGTGTTTCTGTAAATAAGTTTTTTTTTTTAAAAAGCACCAAAAATCTTTTTTTTTTTATTACAGTGATGATGTTTACATGCATGCAGGCTTTTTATGAGACCTGGATCGTAGTGTTTCATTTTCATCCCGTTTACTGCAAATCACACGGTCTTTAATTCATTATTATTTAACTTATTTTAACGACTGAAATCAGCTTTAATGCATCACAATGAACATTTGGCACAAACTTTAACGACCTTTTACATAACGCTTCGATTTTTGGAATTTGAAGTTTAGTCATTTTTTTTGTTCTTGCAGCTGAAATTTAGGATTAATTAGAATATTCTTTAAGTTTTTTTTAAAAGATATTTTATGTATTTTTGGCATTAAAATGTCTCCAACACCAGTGCACTCCAGCTGTGTAATTATCACCTCAAATTTTCCAAAAATGTTTAAACACAAAGAAATCTGTCATTTTAATCAGACGCATTTTGTCGAGCGTTTGTGTAGTTTTAAGCCACATTTTTATGATGCACTTTTCATATCTCGGTGCTTTTAAACTCTGTTTTGATGAAGGATTTTCAGTCATCACGCGTCTGGATTTAAAGTTATCAGAGAAACGAGTCGAGCGAACGTGAGCAGCAGCTCGGCTCCTGCTGCCAAACCGCATTTAAGAAACACTGACTTTTAATGTGAAACTGCTTTTTTCTGGTTTTTACGGGTTTAAATCAGCCGGTCTGTTTGTTTTGGAGAGGAAGAGTCATCTGTGAATAATTCGGCTCAGAAAATATCGAACGTAAAGTGAGCAAGATTTAACCACTGAAGCATTAAAATTCATGAGTTTTCTTGAGAAAATCAACACCAGAAAACAAATATCTAAACAAACAAAAAAGCATCTCAACTATTTGCATTTTGCATTAAAGCAGTTTCCGTCGTGTCTTAAATGCAACGAATGAGCAGATCTTTAAACAGTCATCTAACTTTGACAAAAAAATTAAAATAAAATAAAGAAGCCTCCATGTTCACTGTGATGAATAAAGTTTTTTTCATGCTGCCTAAAACATTACAAAAACTTGCTGTGTAGTGATTTGAAAAATGTCAGAAAAGTAAACATGATTTGCAGTAAAACATGAAAAAATACCGTATTTCCCCTTTTGCACGTGTTAGTGTTGATTTTTGTTTTTTCCGACTGCAGATTCAAACGTTTCTGCTATCAAGCGTCTATAAAGGGTTAATATTCACACTGAGATGATTAAAAAAAGACGGATTTCAGTATCAAATGTTGCCCAGAAAGCTGCCTGCATGTAAACGTCACCACGTCACATGATCCGCTCGGGACGACCGAAACGCTCCTGCAAAACCTCGTCAGTAATACGGAATATACAGTATTTACACACACGCGCGCGCCCACTCACAACACCAACGAAGAAGAACGAATACAGCACGATCGCCTGCTTCTTTCACAACCTGAGTCTCATTTACGTCAGAATTAACCGAAAAAAACACAAACTGCAACTGATTCAAAACATCCAAAGTTATTTGGTTTCAGCTCATTTCGGATGTTTTTTAGTTTTTTCCTAAATATCTTCGGGACTTTTGCTCAAACAAAAGACATCTTAAACTTTCAGTCAGTCACCCTTTAAAGTCTTAACAGACTTTCATTTTGCCGTTTTTTCCCGACCGTCGTGTCGAGCGGTCGGCCCTGTCGACTTTTTTCAACAAGATTTACCAGAACGTTTTTTGGCGAGTTGTGTTTGTGTCGTTCTGAGAGCTAAAGGGTTAAACTTCTGTGTGATACGAAAACGAGGTTCAACAATATCGACTTTCTTGTAAATTTGGGATCGTTTGTAGTTGATTTATTCGCCAGAAGCCCGCCGAATGTAGCGAAGTCTGAGGCGAACAGTAGCTCAGTTAGTAAAGCGGGCGGCCCATGTACACGGGCTGTGGCGACCGCGGGTTTGATTCCGGCATTGGCCCTTTGCCGCATGTCATCCCCTCTCTTTCACACCTAATCTGTCCAATCAAATAAAGGCAAAAAATAAAATAAAATTAAAAAAAAAAAAAAAGGTAAATGTATATGAGAAATATGTAAAAACATCAAAGAGGATTTGATGAAAAATAAAAAAATAAGACCCAGGTTGTGAAAAAAAAACGCAATTTTCTTTCAAAGCCACCGTTACCAAAACTGTTTCCTCGACACGTGACGCCTGAGGCAAAATAAAAAACCAAAACTGAAACTGCGTCCAGAGTTCAGTCAAAGATGCATAACTGCCAGACGAGTCTGACGGAGAGGAGGTCACTGAGCTCGTGCCGCGTTAGTCTCAAAACCCACAGAAACTCCACCGGTCAGAAGTCGGACTCGTCCGTGGCGTACCCGGCGTTGGCGGGCGTTTCGAGCGCCTGCAGGTTGATCCCGTCGGACTCCTGCAGCTGCTGGCTCTTGTTCTTCTTGTTGTGGTTCTTGATGTGGACGCTCAGACCTCTCTCCGTCATCTCGTAGATCTGACACAGGGCGCAGTAGTACGGCGACACGCCGACGTGCCTGAACTGATCGGCCAGGTACGACACCAGCGACTTGAAGCCTTTGTTACAGACGCCGCAGCGCGGGATGACGCCCGGGTGCTCCGTCTCCAGGTGTTTCTTCAGACCCCACCTGGACCCCTTGAAGCCCGTCTTCTCCGCCTCCTCCGCGCAGAGGAGGCAGGTGAAGACGGCCACCTGGTTGGCGTGGCGCTTCGTGTGCGCGTCCAGTTCGATCTGAGTGCGAACCGTCTGCTTGCAGTTTGTGCAGAAGAAGGTCTTTTTGCCCTCCATCAGGTGCATGTGTTTCAAATGCACCGCCAGACCCGCCGCTCGCTTGAAGAACTTCCCGGGCGGCGGGCACAGCGTGCACACCAGCTCCCGTTTGTCCGAGCCCGAGTTCATCCCCATCAGCTCCTTGTAGTCCTGTCCGTGCTTCAGCACCTCCTGGTTGCTCAAGCTCTCCCACTTCTTCGCCTCCTTTTCCGCAGCCTGCGCCTTCTTCCTCCTCCTCCCCTTTCCTCTTTGCTTCGCCGGCTTGAGCGGTTTGGACGCCACGGGAAACGGAGCTCTGGCGCTCTCTCTCACCTGAGGCTGTTTGACCGTCGGCTTTTTGGTCGGGGCCGATCTGTCCAAGGACATGGTGAACTTGTAGCTCTCTCCCTCCTCTTCGGGATTTGAATACTCGATGACGTAAACGCTGTCTTCCTCCTCCTCTCCCACCGCCGCCTCGTCCGCAGGCATCATGTACTCCATCTCGTAGCACTGCGCGCCGTCTTTCAGCTTCCCCCCGACATCAGACTGCTGCTCCGCCATGTGAGAGTCGTCTATTCTCACCACTGCTATCTGGTCCATCCCGCACGCGTCGTACCCGTTTCCATTTCCGGACACGACCGAAGACGACGTCACTCTTCCTGCAGGCCCACCTGAGTGTTCGTAAGACGTCTATAACGAGACAAACAAAAAAAACTCTCATCCAACAGCACAAACACGTTAAATTCCTGCTTCAAAGAGTCGTTCGAGACCCAAAGTTTTGCTGACAGGGCTGAAATGATTAGTTAATCAAACTAAAATATTCTAAAATAGATTCTTGGATGTGCAATCGTCACAGTATTAAGCGTAAACAGAGGATAAATAAAACCTAAAATGTTATAAAATAAATTATTGGACATGCAAAGGTGCAAAATATTGAAAAAATAGAATACTGTTTGAAACTGAAAATGAAAAATTCTTGGATGTGCAAAGATTCACATTATTAAGAATAAACAAAAGACACAAAAGAAAAAAACTATAAAATCTGAATAAATCTTGGACGTGCAATGCTTCAATATTAAGAATAAACAGAGGAAAAAATAAAACAAAAATATTATAAAATAAATTCTTAGACATGCAAAGGCTCCTGGTATTAAAAATAAAAGATTTAAACAATTATCACTTAAAAAAAATCTTGGCTGTGCAAAGGTTCACAGCTGTAAGAATAAACAAAAGATAGCATAAAATAAATATAATAAAATTAAATAGATTCTTGGATGAGCAAAGGTTCACA
>NW_024629822.1:0-3953 GCF_008729295.1 Plectropomus leopardus
ATTTATATTGCAGACACCAGTCACAAAGTGCTTCATAAACAAAATAAATATAAAAACAAATGAATCAAAATCAAATCCAGATGAATTATACGGTGAAAGCAGATAAAAACACTGTCTGAACAGGAAGGTTTTTAACTGTTTTTTTAAAATGAATCCACTTAACATACAACTTAAAGATGGAGTGATATGAGACCGGTTATTGGACTGGGTAAGGAGCCGAGCAGCAGCATTTTGGATGGTTTGTAAACGGTGTAATGAGGATTTGTTGAGGCCGGTGAAAAGAGGATTGCAGTAGTCTAAGCTTGATGCATGTACAGAATCTCCATTTTGTTTCTTGATACTACAAACCTGAGTTTGGCTAAACCGACCCTCGGTCTTTATGCACACATGTATGCATATTTATTCATGTATTCAGACGTGGGTTCACTGACCTGCAGCCTTCAGGTCCATCTCTGCCAGGTCTTTGGTCAGTTCACTGGTGCTGGCCGCTCCCTCTCCCTCGCCTGCGATGTCGGGCACTGCGTTCCTGCGGCCTGTGCGATCACAGTTGATGAAGTCTGAGTACGACGTCTCCACGTCCATCATCTGTCCATGACCAGCGCTCTCATTACACCTGCCAAGAGGGAGGAGGGGAGGCGCGTCAGATGGCTGCGGAGGTGTTGCAAGAAGCAAATAAATCACCCTGCTGTCTCCCTCCAGTGATCTGCAGGACCCGTGGGAGGACGTATCGCTGTACGCTGTGAATTTCTACTTCAGCAGAATCAACGTGACACGCAGGAATACTGGCTAAAGACTTTTAAAAACGTACCGCAAAGTGCTATTTAAGAGGCAACAGAGGATGACCAATGTACAGTGAGCAGAGAGGAGGCACTTTAGGAGCACTTCCAGCACCTGAAAGGCCGACAGCAGCTGAGAGAGTATTAATAAAAGGAGGATATGAAGGCGTTAATAATTCCTATTTCCGCACAGAGATTAATGGCACTCTCGACACCTCTGCTAATAGGTTGTCCTAATTACATCAGGAAAAACAAAAAGCCGCACCAAAGCTCTCACGGCTCTCACTTGCACAGTCATACTCCTCTAATAGAGTCCGTTTATCGGCCTATAGGTACTTACACAGCAAGGATTTAGATAAAAGGGGAGAGGTAGCTGGAAAAAGCTCTGATCAATATGGAAAAAGTAAAAGAGCATGAAACCATTCAAAGGACAAGCAGAGGAGCCCCAAATAAAAAAAAAAGTAAGCAGAGCTCCCATTAGCCATTCATCCCTCTTCTGTTTCCTGTTCTCAGTCCATATTTAACTAGGTCATGGATCCTGCCAACCACTAAAACACTATACAGCTGGTGATTCCTCAGAGAGACCAGGACAAAAAAGAAGACTGCTCCAGAAAACAAGAAAGACAGAACAGTATGGAGGCTCATTTCTGCCAATTTAATGAGGAAAAAAAAATCCTGTGAGTCATTTTCATGAGTTGGTATCTCCAACTAATGAGGAAGTTTCTTTAAATGAGAAACTTTCTGACAGTAATTATCTCAAAATATACTTAGTTTCTCAAAATGAGAAATGCTCTAAAAAATTTGACTTTTTCCATCTCATAAAGTTAGTATCGCAAAATAATGACTTGGTCTTCTCAAGTCTCCCAAAATAAAGATTTTGTATCTCAAAATAATGAGAAACATTCTCAAAATGCAACATTTTCTCAAAATGATTTTAAGCACTATGGTGTGAAAATTTCTCAAAATGAGAAACTTTTTAATAATAATGACTCAAAATAATGAGTTAGTATCCTAAAATATTGAGTTAATATCTCAAAATTATTCCCAAAATGATACATTTTCTCAAAATAATCTAATCTTAAAATAATTAGTTTCTTAAAAATATAGATTTGATGTCTAAAATATTATGTTAGTATTTCAAAATAATGATGAACTTTCTCGAATAACAATATGATATAATAACTTTTTTCTTCTAAAAATAACAAGTCAGTATCTCAAAATAATGACAAACTTTCCAAAAATAATGACATATTCATTGCAAAATAATGGCAGTACCTTTAAATAAAGAGCAACTTTCTCAAAATGAAAAACTTTATAAAAACAATAAGTTAGCATGTCAAAATGATAGTTCTTATAATGACCTTCTATCTCAAAATAATAAGTTAGTATCTCATGAGAACAAGGCAGTATCTTAGAATGAGTCAGCAAAATAAAAATAAAGTATTTCAAAATAATGTGGAACTTTCTCAAAATAATGACTTTAATGCGTTTAATGTATCATTTAACTCATTATTTTGAGGAAGTTTCTCATTATAATGATTTGCGGTATTTTTATTCTTTTTTAAATCACATCGGCAGTAATGGGCTTCCATAGAAAAGAAAAAGATAATAAAGCAGCAGTAGGAAATCTTGCTCTGATGCAAATAAAAGAAAAAGAAACCGAGGCGGAGTATCAGAGTATGAAAGTCATCACAGCTGTTTCTCTCTCCAGATCAGAGCTCAGTCACTGCTGTGTACGAGCAGCATAACAAACTACATTACAGCTACACACACACACACACACACACACACACACACACCCTCTGATAAAACATGTAACACCACAGAACAGCTGAGCAGCTCAGCCACGAATCTCAAAGAAGCACGAGGGGGCTGAAGTCTCGAAGGGAAACCAGAGAAAGAATGAGAGAGGAATAAAAACGAGCTGGCAGACACGGCCGCGTCACGCTGACCCGGGGCCAGCCTGTTCCCAAACCCCTTTCACGCACATTCTTTTAATAAAACAGGTCCCACAATTGTTTTCTTATATGTGCAGTATGTGAGCCAAAGCCGTGCCAAACAGGAAGCAAACAGGGTCATTCCCGGAGAGGTCGCGAGCCACACAGACGTCGGCGACGCTGTTCGGGAATGTGAATTTTGCAGTGAAGGGCAAACTTTTAGGCCCTGTAGGTACGAGAGATACTTCAGGAAATGTCACTGAGTTCTGGGTTCGCTGGCATTTCCCAGAGTGCGTTTACTAAACACAAGAGCCACTCTGTGTTCCCGCCTGCAGACGGATGGCGGTGTGACCCTCTGATAGAGCGTCATCGAGACAGTCAGGCTGCGCAGTCATTAGAGAGACAAATCACGACGGGAAGCCGACGGCTCGCAGGTTCATTATTACGCCCTCAGTACTATCTTTTCCTCAACCTTTAGTTCAAACACCTAAAACTCTCACCAACTAACTAATTAATGCCAACGATAAGAGGAAAATATCTAATTATGATTTTTCGGTCTGATTTAATTTGGCCCAGGTCTTTATTTGTGGTCTACATAGAAATGAAACAGAATGATACCTTTCATAAGCACAATTTTGCCTAATTTCTACAGAAAAAAATACAATTTTACTTCATTTTATTCAGATATTACAGTAGTGGTAAATTTGACATTAATCAATAATATTTAAATTAAAAATCAATTAAATTCAACAATGCAACAGATGCATAGTTGGACAGTCAACTTAGGATAAAAAAAGTCTGAGGAAATTTGAGGAAAATATCAAATTGTGATTTTTCTCACCAAATTTGATCGTGATAAATTTATATCCAGGTCTGTATTTGTGGCTTACGTCGTATTAAAACAGGATGATGCCATTTATAACCACACATTTATCTTATCTGTGCTATTTTTAGTTGAAAAAAAGGCATATTTTGCCTAATGTGACATGTTGACCTTTGTAACAAAGAATCTCTTCCTCACTGAAACACATGAACTCGCCTCCCGGCCGAAGAAAAATAATTATTATTGTGGTAAACTGTGAAACCCGAGCAAATTGACCTAATTTCTGGAAAGACATGGAAAGAAGGTGATGAGGAGTTTAACAAAATATGGCCCATAAATGAGAAAGAATAAAAGAATTAAAAAAAATTACAATTATTGGAAAATAAACAAAAAACATAAGAAAATTTTCTGAAAAAA
>NW_024629823.1:0-4760 GCF_008729295.1 Plectropomus leopardus
TATATATATATATATATATATATATATATATATATAAATTCTTCCTACTATTTTCATGTTTTTATCATAATTTTTATAACTGAAAAACACTTTGTGACCTGAAGAAAAGTGCTATATAAATAAAGTTTATTATTCTGCTATTTTCCTGCAGGTTAACGAGTCCGTCCTCCGTCCCGCCTCCATGGAGCCGCTCTCGGACCTCCAGCTGGCTGAGGAGCTGATCAAACAGGAAATGATCACCATGCTGCACTTCGACTGCCTCCACCACCCGTCAGCCAACGCAGCCGGACAGCTGCAGCGCGGAAAAAACAGAGGCCCCGCCTCTACGTCCAACAACGCTTCGCACATAGCGTACCTGGACACACATTCCTACAAGCCAATCAGCACGGAGGACATGGAGCAGGTAACACGCAAACTTAACTTCAGTATTCACCAAGACATGACTCACGAAACCCCTAAAATAAAGCAACTTGATTGAATTTTAAACCCCAAATCTATTTTGCATGAAGAAAGGTTTTCCTCTTCACAGTGCAGAAAGACTGCATGTAATCTGTTCAGTACACTTGCTTTTATGACAACACACACTGTTAATTGTTTTCTTTACCAAAGTAGAGGTTTATGATTTTTATTTCTAAAGGTACTGCATATGTTCTGCATATATTCAGTCGTAAAAACACGATAAACATATAAGCTGCATGCAGATTAAACGAATGGTTATTGATGAAGATGGTGTGTGTGTGTGTGTGTGTGTGTGTGTGTGTGTCTGTGTGTGTTTGTGTGTCTGTGTGTCTGTGTGTGTGTGTGTGTTGTTACTAAATAGGCAAAGACGATACTGGCAGCAGAGATGGAGGTGGTGAAGGCAGGAATGGGTCATGGTGATCTCAGCATGGAGGCCTACAGTCAGGTGTGGGAGGAGTGCTATGGACAGGTAAGCATCCGTCATCCGGCCCTTAAAATAGACCGCCATCAACTGCTTTCAACCTCACAGAAAAAACAACTTTTGGTCAATAAATAGATGTATAAATAGATAAACACTACTTCTATAGATACTGGCCTACCGCTCTTCATTTCTCAACATTAGCAGTTTTGTGGTAAAATTCAAAATAAACATGAAGGTCTTCTATATGCAGTTGACAGCACACACACACAAAACGTGTGTTTAGTGTATATATCATTATAAATTGTATCATTGTTCAAATAACATTCACACAATTAAAGAATTTGAATTGGAAAAAAATGAGTAGAATGAAAGATAGACAGATACGTTATTAATCCTTTACAGGAAATAAAAAACCCTACTAAAATACTATAAAAACTTAAAAAATATTCCCTTCGAAAAGTATCCAGTAGTTATAAATACTAGTATGTCAAAAACAATAAAATCAATTAAATAAATAATTGGTTATTTATCTGCATTAAAAAGTATAACGGCAGCTGGCAGGAGAGTCTTTGTGCAGCCTTCAGCAGCTGATTGATCCGGTCCTCCTCTCTGTCTCTGCAGGTTTTATATCTTCCTGCTCAGAACAGATACACCAGAGCCAACCTGGCGTCGAAGAAAGACCGTATTGAAAGCCTGGAGAAAAAACTGGAGGTATTAACTTTCCCATTTAAAACCGCTACGTCTTTATGGACTGAGAGCTCTGATTCTTAACACCGACTCTCTGTATTCGTCCCCCTTCAGGTGAACCGCGGTCACATGACGGCGGAGGCCCGGAGAGCAGCTAAACTGGAGAAGAAACTCAAAATCCTGCTGGGAGGGTTTCAATCCAGGGCACTGGGGCTCCTGAAGCAGCACAATGAACTCTGGGAACAGGTATTGAATTGGATATCTTTAAATCTGTAATGATTTAATTAAAATTAGAAAATATCATCATTTATTCTTCATCTTTAATGGAATACAAAGCCATATTTAATCTTAGGAGATTTTTGCAGGGTTTTTTTTGCTTTTTTTTCTTGCTCCAGACAGCCATGGCATGTTTTTTTTTGTCATTAATGAGAACTGATCAACCAAGAATAAACAATAAAATGCAAACTGTGACAAATCACAATTTGCCTCATGCCTCATAATAATAACGTTATTCTCATGGTGTCCACCAGGTGGAGCAGGCAGCCACGGAGCTTCAGACCTTCAGTCAGTTGAAGAAACAGGAGGATACTGCCATTCCCAGGAGACAAGAGGTAAAACATTACATCACACACACAAATATTGTTACTGAAGTGTATATTCTAGGGGTCGAGAGATTATAGGCCTGGCCGATTATCGGGCCTGATATTCAACATTTTGCCAATTATCTCTATTGGCATTTTATTTCTATGATTGCTGATAAAACTAAATAAGGAAAAGATGTGCATATTATACTCAGACAATTTTGGGTCACTTCACACTAAGACGTTTTTGTACCATTTTGGTGCTAAAAGCTACATTAAAAAGCATGTTGACACATGTCATGGCATACAGTGTTGCAAAAATGACCAAAAACATTATAATATGGCATGTTGACAAAGTTGCCCAAAAAAGCAAGGCTATAGTGAGACCAAAAATGTCAAAAACTGACGTTTCCCAAAACAGGTCAAAACAGCTGAAAACAGCATAAAATACTGTATTGAGCCGTGCCTTGCCATAGAATTTTGTTAAAACTTTCAGAATCAAAAAAATATGGCATGTGAAAACAATGACCTAAAAAGCAAGGCTATAGTAAGCCAAAACTGTCAAAAAATGTCATTTTCCAAAAACACCTGAAAACAACCGAAAACTGTATAAAATAGCGTGTTTAGACACGCCATGACATCGAATACTGTTAAAACTTTCAAAATTACAAAAATATGGCACGTCAAAAAAATGACCTAAAAAGCAAGGCTATAGTAAGGCAAAAATGTCAAAAAATGTCATTTTCCAAAAACACCTGAAAACAACTGAAAACTGCATGAAATAGCGTGCCAAGACACGCCATGGCATAGATTGTTGTTAAAACTTTCAACATCACTAAAATATGGCATGTCAAAAAAATGACCCAAAAAGCAAGGCTATACTAAGGCAAAAATGTCAAAAAAGGTCATTTCCAAAAACACCCGAAAACAACTGAAAACGATATAAAATAGCGTGCTTAAAACACGCCATGGCATAGAATTTTGTTTAAACTTTCAAAATTACAAAAATATGGCATGTCAAAAAAATGACCCAAAAAGCAAGGCTATAGTAAGGCAAAAATGTCAAAAAAGGTCATTTTCCCAAAAACACCCAAGAAAAAACAACTGAAAACTGTATAAAATAGCGTGTTTAGACACGCCATGACATCGAATACTGTTCAAACTTTCAAAATTACAAAAATATGGCACGTCAAAAAAATGACCTAAAAAGCAAGGCTATAGTAAGGCAAAAATGTCAAAAAATGGCATTTTTCCAAAAATAGCCAAAAACAGCTGGAAACTGTATAAAATAGTGTGCCAAAACACGCCATGGCATAGAATTTTGTTAAAACTTTCAAAATCACAAAAATATGGCATGTCAAAAAAATGACCCAAAAAGCAAGGCTATAGTAAGGCAAAAATGTCAAAAAAGGTCATTTTCCAAAAACAGCCAAAAACAGCTGGAAACTGTATAAAATAGCGTGCCAAAACACGCCATGGCATAGAATTTTGTTAAAACTTTCAAAAATCACAAAAATATGGCATGTCAAAAAAATGACCCAAAAAGCAAGGCTATAGTAAGGCAAAAATGTCAAAAAAGGTCATTTTCCAAAAAAACCCGAAAACAACTGAAAAACTGTTTAAAATAGCGTGCTTGCACACGCCATGGCATAGAATTTTGTTCAAACTTTCAAAATCACAAAAATATGGCATGTGAAAAAAATGACCCAAAAAGCAAGGCTATAGTAAGGCAAAAATGTGTCAAAAAATGTTATTTTCCAAAAACACCTGAAAACAACTGAAAACTGCATGAAATAGCGTGCCAAGACACGCCATGGCATAGATTGTTGTTAAAACTTTCAAAATCACTAAAATATGGCATGTCAAAAAAATATGACCCAAAAAGCAAGGCTATAGTAAGGCAAAAATGTCAAAAAATGTCATTTTCCAAAAACACCCGAAAACAACTGAAAACGATATAAAATAGCGTGCTTAAACACGCCATGGCATCGAATACTGTTAAAACTTTCAAAATTACAAAAATATGGCATGTCAAAAGAAATGACCCAAAAAGCAAGGCTATAGTAAGGCAAAAATGGCAAAAAATGGCATTTTCCAAAAATAGCCCAAAACAGCTGGAAACTGTTTAAAATAGCGTGCTTAAACACGCCATGGCATCGAATACTGTTAAAACTTTCAAAATTACAAAAATATGGCATGTGAAAACAATGACCTAAAAAGCAAGGCTATAGTAAGGCCAAAATGTCAAAAAAGGTCATTTTACAAAAAAACCCGAAAACAACTGAAAACTGCATTAAACAGTGTGCCAAGACACGCCATGGCATAGAATTTTGTTCAAACTTTCAAAATCACAAAAATATGGCATGTGAAAAAAATGACCCAAAAAGCAAGGTTATAGTAAGGCAAAAATGGCAAAAAATGGCATTTTCCAAAAACACCCGAAAACAACTGAAAACTGCATAAAATGGCGTGCTTAAACACGCCATGGCATAGAATTTTGTTAAAACTTTCAAAATCAAAAAAATATGGCATGTGAAAACAATGACCTAAAAAGCAAGGCTATGTTAAGGCAAAAATGTCAAAAAATGGCATTTTCCAAAAACACCCGAAAA
>NW_024629824.1:0-2577 GCF_008729295.1 Plectropomus leopardus
TGATAAGGAACCATAACCTGTGAAATAAATGATGGAGCCTGACCATTTAGAGCTTTGTAAGAAAGGAGAAGGATTTTAAATTCAATTCTGGATTTTATAAGGAGACAGTGCAAAGAAGCAAAACCAGGAGAAGTAGGATCCCTTTTCTTGGTTCCCGTTAGTATATGTACAGCAGCATTCTGGATCAGGTGGAGAGTCTTTAGAGACTTGTTTGGGCAATCCAATAACAGGGAGTTACAGTAATCCAGCCTAGAAGTAACAAATGCGTGCACTAATTTTTCGGCGTCTGTTTGAGACAGGACATGCCTAATTTTTACAATATTACACAAGTGAAAGAATGCAGTCCTTGAAATTTCTTTCATATGACAGGCAAATGATAAATCTTGATCAAATATAACTCAGAGGTTCCTTATGGTTGTGCAGGAGGCCAACGCAATGCCATCTCAAAAAATTATGTCCTTAGAGAAAGAGTTTCTGAGGTGTTTGGGGCCAAGTACAATAACTTCAGTTTTGTCAGAATTTAACCGAGCACAGAGCCTTGCGGTATTCTGAAAGAGACCTTAGTATGCACGGAGGATTGATCATTAATATGAACAAACTTAGAGCAACCTGATAAGTATGATTTAAACCAGCTTTGTGAACCTGAACTGCAACAATAGTGAAAGGCTGAAGTGCAGTAGAGCTGACAGCATCATGTGTCAGCCTCCATCAGTGTGTCTTTGTCCTCCATCTTTTCTCATTTGTCTTTTAGCAGAAAATGCATCCTGTTTAAGGTACCTTGGGAAGTTTTGCCATCTTATAACACTATGGTGCAATCTTTTTCTGTCATGTGCGCATTATTTTGATGAGAGGAAGCCTGCTTTGTTCAGAAATGGTAAAATGTGCAGAAGCTATGTCCTGTCACAGTCAAGCAGATATATGAGCATCAGCTGAGAGTCATACGTGTTCATCTTAACCCTTACATGCATAATTGGGTCAAAAAATGACCCGGTGAGATTGTTTTCTTGCAATATCTTTTTAATGAAAAGTTGTTATCATTTCATATTCCAGATATTTAAAAAAAAAAAAAACATGTTATTGATATCATCCCATTTAAATTTTTAACTTACCTTTATACATTTTAGGAAATTTTAGTTTTTTTCTACCCCAAGCTTCTATTGGTGGATCAAAAATGACCCGTATTTATTTCATTTGGAATTTCATGGGAACCTTGGATTCTTATCAACTGTGACCACACAGATATATCATAAGTGTCACCCCTGAAGAATATTATTATTTATTATTATTTTTACACAGCAAGATCTGATACATGTGAAGATTATCTTCATTTTTTTACCTCAGAAATGTGTTTGAGTGTCATTCATGACTACTGTATGGAAGTGTATGTGTTATTATCATGTATCAACAAATTAGGCTACTTAAGAGTTAGCCAACAGCTAACTAAGTAGTAACTAACTAAGCTAGCTAACTAAGCTAGCTAATTAAGCTAGCTAACTAAGCTAGCTACGTAAGTGTATGTACTGTGTGTGTGTGTATGTCACTCATGACTATTGTGTGAAAGAGTATGATTCTTATCATCTATCATCAGATTTGCCCATTTTTATAGTTTGCGAAAATAGCTAGCTAACCAAGCTAGCTACCATTACTGTATGTATTGCATGTGTGTGTGCGTGTCTGTGTGTGTGTGTGTGTGTGCGCACATGAGTGTGTGTATTTATTTATATAACTACATAATGATCAAATAGGTTTGCTTGTCATTCAAAACATTCGCTTCCTTTTTATGTTTCCTCATCTAAAGTGTCATGGCTGCTAGGTTTACAGCTGAAATGGTCCTACAGTTGCTGGATGAAGAGGCAGTTACTTACCTGTAAAAAAAAAAAAAAAAGTGAAAAATACAAATATTTCATACATGAAATCATTGTTGTGTGGACCAAAATATAATACAAAACATAAAACAAATGATTATTTTTAACCAAAATGACAAAAGTGGCATAAAAACACATTAATTTTAACACGGGTCATTTTTGACCCACTTATGGAAGAGTGTAGGGTCTAGTCACTCATGCATCAAAGGGTTAAACTGCTCCAGAATAAATGTCATCAAATATCATCATGTAAAGCCATCATATTGAATAGATGTGTCTATAAAGGGTGATACTCACTCAGGTCAATTTCTAAAATAAAATCAAACTTGGTGTAAGTTATCAACAAAGGACAAATCTAAAGTTAAGGTTGTGATTTCAGATGTGTTGATTAAAGACAGAAGTAAAGTAAGTCTGTTGTATTTACCGTTGCTCAGAGCCATTGTACTGTAATCAGCCTTTAGCAGCTTAAGCTTATTGTTGAAGGCAAATGATTTTGACAAAACGTATTAAGTCATGATTTCAGATTTACTTACACATATTCAATTAGTGCTGAATAAAGGAGCAAAATAATCTGTGCTCTCTAAACCTTTCCTCTCTGAACAGCTAAAGTACAATGACAAACACATAAACCCACAGTAACTGCAACTCAGCTGACTAAATGAAGCTATAATAAATACATACAACACTGAAAACACATGCGCATCAGATCATA
>NW_024629825.1:0-3714 GCF_008729295.1 Plectropomus leopardus
CCGTCTCCTCCTGTGGTCATCAGGACGGGTCAGAGCTCTCTGGCGGTCCTGAACCAGAACTCTCCTCACCCTCTGGTGTCCTCAGACCACAACCAAGGTCCAAACCATGTCCCATCACCAGACCGCTCCTCCTCGCCGCTCCCAGACCCCGGCATCAGCCTCAGGTCGCGACCCCCGTCCACCATCGAATTGTCTCCAGCTCCCGTCCCGAACCCTTATCCCACCTCCGCCCTGGCCACGCCCCCGTCCCGCCAGGTCTCCGTCATCATCCCGTCCCCGGACCTGCGCCCGTCTCCTCTCCCGCCTCCGGGCCCCGAGGACGCCGAGCCGGACCTGGAGTGCTCCATCTGCTTCAGCCAGTTCAACAACATCTTCCGCTGTCCCAAGATGCTTCAGTGCAAGCACACCTTCTGCCTGGAGTGCCTGGCGCGCATCAACGTCAAGTCGGCCGAGCCCGACGCCATCCAGTGCCCGCTGTGCCGCAGCTTCACGCCGCTGCCCGCCCTCGGCCTGCCCCGCCTCGCCACCAACTCGGACATGCTGTCGTACCTGCCGGCCGCCATGCAGCGAGTCTACAGCATCCGCTTCCTGCGCAGCAAAGGCAAGCTGCAGGTCAAAAGGTATCAGAGCGCTCAGCTTTTTAAAAATCGATCTAACAACTTTAAACACGCTTCTGCAGGACTCATTTTCACCAATACGTTTCCAGGACGTTTCCAGGACTTCAAGGCAAATTTTAAAGATCATACATTCTCTGAAACAACCACTGATACTCCTTTTTATTTATTACTATATATAAGCTTTTAAAATATATATTATTTAAAAGAATAATTAATTCAAACAGGATCAGAACTCAATATTTTATGTACTGGGGAGGGATTTTTTAAATTTTCACTTTGTGACGGGGCATGCAACTTAAAGTCGCTGTTTTTTGTTGGGGTTTTTTTTAAACCTGTGGGAAGGCATGTTTTCTTTTAAAAAAATAAAAAACTCCCAATTTTTTCCCCCTTTAATTTCCTTTTGGTAATATTTTAAAGATTTTATTTTACTTTTTTTAATTTGGCCAACTTTTTTTTTTTTTACTTTTATTGGGAATTATTTAAATAAGAAAAAGAATGATTTTTCTTTAAAATGGTTTTGGCGACTATTTATTTTTTTCTTTAAATAAAAAAATTGACGATCTTTTAGCACAATTTAGCGTTGTTGAAAAAAATTAAATTAAATTAAAATTCAGTTTCATTTTATCAGTAACATTCTGTGTCTCACTCAGGTCATCCGAAGGTCGCCAGCGGTGGGGTCAGAGGTCGCTGACGTCCCTGCAGTCGGTGAACCGCTCTCTGGATGTGGGGCTCCCCAGCCCGCCCGTGGGGGGCCACGCTGAGAGGAGCGGAGTGGGCGGAGCTCTGTTCAGACTGACGGGCCGGCCGGCGTGCCGCGCCTTCCTCCTGACGTCCGTGGTGATGATGATGGTGCTGCTGACGGGCATCATCATCTTCCTCCTCACCTTCAGAAACGAGGACAGTAAGTGACGGCGCATTGCATCACATCCTGTTTCATTTCTGTGGAGGAAAAACAAACATTGAACGGTAAGATTTCAGCGTCAACGAGCAGCAGCTGCTGAGTCAGAAAACAGCTGATCCACATGTGCAATAAAATCTCTGAAAACACAGAGAGACGCCGACGCTCACACCTGAGCTGAGCGCAGAGAGGCGGCGACTTTAATCTGCTTCTTTTCTGCCAAAAGCTTCAGATCACGCAAACAGATCTATGAACCTGAGCGGCGGCGGACTTTAATCTGCGTTACAGAACTCATCTTGTGCCAAAATCTTTAGAGCATCAGCGAGCTGGAGCAGGAAACACGACAACTTTCTGCATCAAGTCACGAAACACGAAAACTGAGGCAGTGAGTCGGTGGATGGTCCCTCGTTTGGAGAAGCAGACCGCGGTCCGACAGTCTGAGCCAACCCAATATTCAGAAAACTATGTTTACAATTCTTATTATTATAAATTTGAAATTATGTTACATTAAAATATATATTTTTTTAGCACTTTGAGGACATTTTCTGGCAACGCTAATCGGTATCAAAATGTAATAAGCATCAAAAAATTTTGTGTAAAAAAGTGATAAGATTTCAAGTTACCTGAAAATAAATTAAAACACAATAAAAGAAAAGTACAAACAAGAAAATGAACTCAAGAAAAAAACATTTTGTTGTTATATATTTTAAAATAGATTATTAGAAAATTCATGCATAAAGGTTTCTAGACATTTCCCTCATTTTTTGATTAAGTCTAACAACCCCAATTTCCACTTCATTTTATCTCCCTTTTTTTGGACGCTTACATTGTTATTGATTTCTTTAGGTGGGAGTTTTTTCAGTGGCTGAAAATAAAAAAGCGTCTGCTTCTCCAAACTGCTGACGTGTCGGCTGACGTCTAACGTATGTAACATACTTCCTGTCATACAACCCAGCCTAAAAAACCCGAACTATCCCTTTAATCTCCTCACAGCACTCAAAACTGTTACTTAAAAGCTTATTTTACACACCTCAGATTTTAGTAAAAATGTGCACAAGCAGCACTTAAAAAGCATCAAATGTCATGTTGCAGGAAGGCGGTCAGGTGATACGAGATAAAAGTGAAGATCAAATGTTTGTTTGAGACGATAAAACAGCAGATTTACGACAAACAGAAGGTCAGAGTCTCCCTCTCTGCTGCAGATTAAAACCAAATTTAACTTTTGACTCCAGAGACGAAAACCTTCACTTTGTCACTTAATATTCAAAAGAAATAATCTGACATAAAAGTGTCACCAGGTTTCTTCACACTTTGAGCACTTTAAAAACACAGAGGCTGATGTTACATGTTTGCGTTTGCTGTCTTGTTTACATTTTGTTCCTAATAACCAAATACTGTCGACAGGAGTCATGCAAATACCCCGAGTCACAGTTAGAGTCACAGTGAGTCTGACGCACAGAGCACAACCTTTTCATTCAACATTCATGTATGAGGACGGCTGAAACGAGCTGCTATGATTCTTTCAAACACACAAACAGGAGAGGGAACAAAAAATGGCCCAAAAATGAGCAAGAAATTAGTAAAAGCTGCAAGAAAAATACCTAAAAATAAGTTCACAAAAACAATAAAGGTAAAAAAACCCCAAAACAAACCAGAAAATGAGTACTTTTTCTTATATATTTTGAATTATATGAAGAGAATTATACATATAGGTTTCTAAAAAAAAATCTAATACCCCCACCCAAACTTTTTTTTTTTTTTACATCATTTCCTTGTCACCTTTTTTGTGCAGTTTGTGGAACATTTCTTTCCAAGTTGCTCATCGTGTTTTTGACAGAAATCAAAACGATTTTCTCGACAAAAGGCATCTGAATGCAGCACATGAAAAACTAATGTTGATTCAGGCGTTAGAGGTCCAACAAATTTGCAAGAAATTAGTTTTCAGCCAACAAGGAAAACTTCTCGCACAAACACTTTGACTTGCAAATCAAGCGTGCCAAAAACAAACTCATTAGTTACAGACGTTTCCGTGATGGTTCAGACTGAATCTGACACTTTGATTCATGTTTATCTGCCTGAATTTGACGCGTTTGTTGTTTGTTGTTTGTTGTTTGTTGTGTGTTTTTTAGGCTCGGGCCTCTTTTACTGTGCAATGTAAAATAAAATACTTTTATATATTTATATCACTGTTTTAGCAAA
>NW_024629826.1:0-3455 GCF_008729295.1 Plectropomus leopardus
AAGCAAAAAGGATATCAAACAAAAACAAACAAGAAAATGACCTAAAATGTGCTGAAAATCAAGCAAATATATTTATATGTGTATTTATTTAGTTTATTATGATTTTTTAAAATATTTTAACATCAATATGAAATATTATAATTGTGAATATAGTTTTTGGGACAGGTGTGCAGTGGGGTAAACTGAAGAGAATTAAGATTAACCTTCATACTGACGGGCGTCAGTGCTCAAAAAGATTCTCTGCCATTAACCCTGACAGTCAGTATTTTAACAGCATATTAGGTGAAACATGAAACTTGTAATGTGGACAGCATCCAGCCGTATTCATCTAACAGCACATCCATTCAACTTTAAGATGATAGTGATAATGAAGGTTTTTTTGTTTATCATCAAAGTTATTCTTTAAAAATTGTCAAAAACTTTTAAAGAAATAAAAATTATTTTAAAAATTAAAAGATTTTTTTTTTTTAATTGCCAGCAGTTTTTTTTAAGAAAACTAAATGTTTTTATTATGAAACACCAAAAATAGTTAAAGAAAAAAAAATGCCCTTTTTTCAGTCATCAAAACCTTTTAAAGAAAAAAAAAAACAAAACCTTCTTAAGAAAAAATATGCTAAATGTAAAAAAAAAAGAGAAGAAACTCTACTACTGAAAAATAAAATAAAATAATAAATTCCCAACATTTTCTTTAAAACCCACCAAAATGTTTTCTTTAAAAATCTGCAATGAGAAAGACCCAAAAAGGAATATCTATGGAGAATGTAAAGTTTATAGTTAAAATTTCCTCAAAGTCATGGAAATGAAATGAAAATGGAATTGGTAAAACTGTGAATGAACCCTGTTATTAAGCAGTTTGTGCATTTGTTTATGTGCATACAGCTCCTTGGACACATGCTTGGGTATTTTTTACCTTTTTTTTTAACTTGCAGCAGTTTAGAAAAATTCAGATAAATCCCAGCAGGGGGCGCAACTAAGGTCAATGTGTCATAACAGGTCAGAGACAATCAGCTCTTTCACTTTTTTCTTCCGTTTGTGTGTTTCTTCCGTCACCTTGTTGTCCTTTTTCTTTTGTCCAGAGCTCACCCTCCTCCTTTTATTTCACTCCTTTTTGTGTTTTCCTCCCCGCTCTCACTTTTCTCTTCATCTCTGAATCTTTAGATTGTTTTCCACACAAAGCTCCGTCTGGAGATGCTCACAGATCTGACAGGTTGCAGCGTGAACAGCAACGTTACTGTCAAACCAAACCGAGGCAGACGGGGGGGCAGCGTGCAAACAAAGCCAGTGTTGTTGGTTTTACTGGGTCTACTGGGAGCGGCTCCAGTTACCTCCGAGAACAACATTGAACCCCAATCCCAGGGGAGCCTGTGTGTGAATACCAGGGTTCATATGGTCATGAAAAACCTGGAAAAGTCCTGGAATTTTGTTTCCCAAACCTGTAGAACAACACATGATGTGTCCAAGGTCCATCAGAAACTAGAAAATCACATTATTCTTTTTGTTGTTACAATTTATAGCTGTGATAAGTGCTTTTATATTTGGTGATACAAAATTACCAAAAATTTGAAAAGAAAAAAACTTTTTTTAAAGAAAACTTGTTCTTAAAAAATCTCCCCATAAATTTTAAAATAGAAAAAAAACATTGCTAGTTCTTTTTTAAGAGATTTAAAAAAAAGAAAAAAGAAAAAAGTCCTTTTTTTCAAAAAATCTGCAATATTTTTTGGCCAAAAATGTTTGAAGAAAAACAAAACATTTTATCTTGAAAAATGTCCAGAAACTTGCAAAGAAAAAAAATCACCCAATTATCACAAAAAAATTCAAATCACAAAAAATCATTAAAGAATAAAAATCTGCACAATTAAAAACAAACAAAAAAACATTGCCAACATGTTTTGAAGAAAAACATTGTTTCTTTAAAAATCTTCAAAAACTGTAAAAGAAAAAAAACCTGACAAACTGTTTTACTTCAATAATTGCCAAAAAATTTAAAGATTTCTTTTTCTTAAATATTCCCATGTTTTCTTTTGATAAATCAGCAGGAAAACAAACACAAAATGCAGCCGTTTAAAGCTGCGAGCCCCTCCACGACACCGGCTGTGTCTTTTTCTCAGGAAACGTCATAAACGTGGTCATCACTTTAGATATTGGAGTCATCTGATGTCATGAGTGGTGGAGAAATGTTGTTGAGTCACTGTGTCGTTGTTTCCTGCCGCTCGGACTATGAGGGCGTGCTGCTTCTCTCTCTGTCGTACGTGGTTGTAAATGAATATTTTGGGAGTTTTGAGGCAGGTTGAGGTTCCCGGGGCGCACGAAGTACATCCTCTGCTCGTCCTTTGTCTGAGCGTCGTTATTGGAGGTCGACTTGAAGTTTTGGGAGATTTCAGAAAGCAGCGTTCAGTTCAGTGTGGTGACGGGCGGCTGTTTGTGGCGGCTCCTCCTACAGTCGACCGACACCGTCACAGATCTGAATCACGGCCCTCCCTCCCGGATGAGGTCAGCGTTTGCTGTGCTCATTTTTAAGAAGTGCCTCCTTCATCTTCTGTCTGTGACGGACCGCACACACCGTGTGTTTACATGATAGTAGAAAAAGGTGAATTTTTGTGTCAGTGCGACTAAAACTGGACTTTTAAAATCCTGTAAACACATTAGTGTGACTGAACATCAGGATTTCTGGAAGTCGCGCTAACACAGCCGGATAATTCGACAGGAGGTGGATTTCCTGCTGTGTTCACTAAAGAAAAAAGTCGGTTATTTTTCTATAAAAATCACCAGATATTTTTAAATAATTACAAAAAAGCCTTTTTTTTAAGAAAAAAAATATGCCTTCAGATTTGGAAGTTATGTTATCTCTACATATCGGCAAAACATTTCAAAAGATTTATTAAGAAAACATGCCGTTCAAACCTGAAGGCGAAGGCACGTGTTCTTTAAAAATCTTCAGTATAAAAACACAAAATAAAGCCTTTTAAAGGTGTTTTCCACTCTAAGACTGCCATAATGTCTTTAAAAGTCACCAAACGAATTAATTTAAAAAATCACCAAAGAATTTAAAAAAATGCTAAAATATATTTTTCAAAATTAAAAATTGAAATTAAAATAAAAATAAAAAACTAAAACAGTTTCTCAAATTATAAAACAAATTACCAAAAATTTTTAAAGAAAAGAAAACAACCATGTTTTTTAAGTTGAACCATAAAAGTGATCAATAAATTATGACAGCTTTATCAATTAAAACTTTTTTTAAAAAAAAGAAAATATCCAGTAGCCCATTCACGAATCAATTGATAATCAGTTGATCAATTCATTTATTCTCACTATAAACCGGAGTGATTAACCTGCTGGTTAACTGCATTCAGCTGCCCGAAATTTACACCTCAAGGTCCTCAGTTTGAAAATCTCCTGGAGCAGATCTCACCTCCTGTCTCCTCCCTCACCTCCTGTCTCCTCCCTCACCTCCT
>NW_024629827.1:0-5175 GCF_008729295.1 Plectropomus leopardus
TTGTTTGTCTTAACCATTGTACATACTGTATCTTCATACCGTATTTTTTAAAATTTAGGGACTACTGATGAAAACTAGCTCCCCAGCTGGTGCATTTACATTTGTTTAAATGTGGATTCATGTACATTGTCCCTTCTTGAATAAAATTACAGATTTCTCCTTTTCAAAAAACAAATTTTCAGATAATCTTCTTTAACTCATTTCTTGCAATTTTTGTAATATTTCTTGCCAAGTTGCTCACTGGCTTATCCATCATGTTTCAAAATAAGTCAAACCAATTAGCTAAGGTTTCAAAGGGTTAAATCACCTGTGAGAGGCTTATGGATGCAGCAGAAGAAAAAAGGTGTCGGCCCTTGTTTCAAATTGTTAAACGGGAGAATAATAAGCAGATTAAAAAACTAAAGTTGGGTGAATTTGTTACACAGGAGTAATAAACTTGTTGCTTTAACACTAGCTCCGCCAGCAGTAATAAGGTCAGCAGGTGTCATTCAGTGAGCACGGCGACAGGTTTAATAGTAAATGGAAAGATTTTTGTCAGGGAGGCTCAGTAAGCAGAGACGGGTGATAGTAGTGAGTCAGAAGCCGAGCTTGCTCTCAGGTTCAGTGTCAGTGTAACAGGAGACATGCTGGCCTCGTTTTCGGTTTACTTAGATGTACACATGGCTAAATCTGAGGAGTGTGAGGACGCATGAATCAGTCCCCAAATCCCCAAACAGTCGTCTCATCGAGCAGGCTGTTACTTTAATTAGAAAACAATTTGGAATAAATCTTTCCCCATACTTCACGACTCTTGGTGTTAACACAGACAAGAAAGTTATTTAAAAGTAATTTGCACCCCACAAGCCGACATAAAGTGTTTACAACCACGAAGCTGCTGCTTACATTGCCCTCTAAAAGCAGTATCACTGTCTTTCTCTGTTCATTTTTCAAAAAGCAATCTTATTGTGTATTTTCCCAGGAGTGCATGCTGCCCCTAGTGGAGAAGAGCTGTCCTTGCCAACTCCTTATCATCACTGCAGCATTCTTTGCAGTCACAAATGGTAATTAGTCACACGTGAAGAGGAAAGGGGAGAAAAACAACAGCAGCCACACGAGGATGCAGGTGTTTGCTTCATAGGGTTATTTGCATTTGCATCGCTGTCATTTAAACGGCGACTCTCTGCAGCAAACACCCCGTCTCATCATATGAGTGAGGGTATGGAAGGATGGAGGCGAGGCAGTGAGGCCTCCGATGATTCAGCCCCCCTCTGAGCCTCAAAATGTCTCTAATTATCTCCATTTACCCCCCACAAACCTCTGAAAACCAAGAGGAGCCTTCCTCTTCTCGCACCCCCCACGGAGCAAGAATTATCCCAGCCCCACCCTCTCCCGTCTCAACTGTAAACCGACGCGTCTAGACGACACGCACCCCCCTTCCTCTCCCGGGTTTCGTCACCCCGCAGCTCATCAGAACGGAAATGAGAGTTGAAAAAACAGGAAAAGCGCGGAGCGGGGATGAGCGTCGGAGATGTCGGAAAGAGTGATGAAACCAGAGATGTTTTTCATGCAATGATGTGTCACATCTTTGTGTACAAAAGGTAAATTACTCTGAATGGAGCAGCGGGCGATGAGATTTAGGGGGGTACGCAATTTCACCAGGTAGGTGAAATGGCCTGGAGGGGGAGAGGCAATGGGCCTTTTGATGTACTCTGCTCTGACGTTTATGGAGAGCAATTTGAGAGAGCATGCATTTATTCAAACACAGAGACAGATGGAATCACACACACGGCCACACAAACACTCTCACACAACCGCAGTCTGGAAACACATGCGAATATGTGAGAACACACACTGTTTGGTGGCACATATGTGCACATCCTCACCTAGAATAGAGGGTGCAGATTCTTAACCTTTCATCAGAAAGAAGTGAAAACACACTCTGACAAGTTGGGCTGTATTGGGGTGTGTATTC
This sequence comes from Plectropomus leopardus, assembly GCF_008729295.1. Taxonomy (NCBI): domain Eukaryota; kingdom Metazoa; phylum Chordata; class Actinopteri; order Perciformes; family Serranidae; genus Plectropomus; species Plectropomus leopardus. The sequence goes on from NW_024629827.1 coordinate 1,952, forward strand.
AGGCAAAACCATCAGCTTCCTGGAGTCAAGGTTTGCAAAAATAAACTGTATGTAGATTAATGCACATAGATTAGAACCAGTGTTACTAACAGAAGTGGAGTGTATATGTGGCGGTAGCTGGTGACCTGTGTGAACTTTCTTTTTCTTTAAATATTTGTGTGTCCCTTTATATCCCTGCATCCCTTCTCTAAATTCTGAGATTTTTGTGGGTCTGTGAACTGAGCATAGGCGGAGCTCTCCATTAGTTTTTCTTCAACATCAGTTTGTGACTTGTGGGGTATATAATTGATGTGTTGATACATTCAGAACTGATCAGATCAGATCGATGAGTGACAAGAGCAGTGCTGCGAGTACACTCTACGTTCCCAGAGGTGCAATACATAAATGAGCACTATGTGTATTTCAGTGCTTCAGATGAACGGAAAATCTGCTTGTGGCCGCAGATGTTTTAATTGTGGCAGGCTGCCACAAAAAAAAAAAAGAATGTCTGAGCAAAGAAACTTTTAACTGTACATCACGGGTATTATAGTTGATTAAACTAAAAACTAATCATAAAAAACATTTTAGTTGACCGAAAATAAAATTAAAACCTAGACTTAAGAAAAAAAAATAAACTAACTGAAACAATGTTGCATTCTTCCAAAACTAACTAAAATGAAATAAAACTACACAGGAAATATTTGTAGTTGTAGTCTTTGTCAATTTGGTCAAATTTATATTTATTAACTAATTAAAAACTTAAAAATTAAACAAAAAATTAAAAATGAAATAAAACTAATGAAAACTTCAAAACTTTAATATCTCTGCTGCACACCAACATGTGCCGAGGTTAGCACTTCAAGGGTATTGGTGTGCAAATCAGACCCTATATAGCGAGCCCAAATGAAAGCAGCCTTTAGACATTAAAGCAGAACGGGATAAAACCATCACTGAAGAAATTGGCATTTACGTACATTGGCATATAGCCGAGGTGGAACTAATTGAAACTCCTAATGCACAAGTTTTACTTCTTATTCTTCTATTTATTTTGTATTTCCAGCTTTACTTAATAAGAGATGCTTTTCAGTTTTAAAGCCTGTTTTGACCTGTTGACTTCTGGGAAAGTGTTTGTTTAGTCAAATACAGAAGTGTTAAAAAAAAAAGTTCCTTATTTTTAAAATGAAAATAGTTTATCAAAATTGCCAGTGGGCAAAATGCTATCTCAGTTGCCAGCAAGAGGATTTGGTCTGTCTCTGACACTTGCACTACTGCCTGTTCAAAAGAAATTAAAAATAAATGCACTATGAATGTTAGACACACTGTAATCCAGTTCAAGGTTATCTATAGACTTTATTACACAAAGTCAAGATTACACCAGATATACCCCGAGCTATCTCCTACTACCTGCAATAAATGTATTACACACTGTACGAGCATGCTTTCTTCCACTCTCCATGCTCATGCACAGAAACCATTTGAAAAAACATATATTTTAATTTTTATCTGAGGCCTGTGCTGCCACAAAGAAGCTGCATCCATTGATTTGGCATTTTGGGTGCCACATTGAATGACGCAGATAAATGCCAATCAAAGGCAGTTTTATTATGTGAGGTTTTAGTGAAAAAGGCTGAACTGCAGAAGTGGAAACGTGGCTTCGGGAACCGAGCAATGTATGACACTTGGAAGAGTTGAAATAATATTTAAACAAAAAGCCCATGTAATTTGTAAAAGTTTCACATCCAGTTAAAACTTTAATGGACAGTACTGGCTGGTGATTGTTATATTCACTAAGTATTCTCATTGTGTGCGAACTTTTGATTTCATTTTACCTATTTTTTTTTTTTTTTATTCTTAAGGGTCTTTTTGTTTGGCTGTGCTCTTTGTGCCTTGACTGCCTTAAGTTGTTTGTCATATATTATCTACCAAGACAGTACATGTAATGTCCGAAGTTCAAAGAATAATTTACAGCAAAAGCCTTAACCTTTCACTGTTCTACAAGGAATTTCAGTTTTCCCTTTTCACCTTTTGGTTTGTTCTCTTCACTTTTCTATACAATTAAAAGCATGAAATTGTTTAACATCAATATCTGATTTTTCATTTATTTCAAAAATGTCATTAAAAAATATATCATAATTAGAACAACAGCTGTTAGGTGAATCCAATGTATGACCCTGTTGTGAAATCATTTAAAAAAAAAAAAAAAAAAAGTAATAACAACAATTAACTCTGACACAGCAGTGTCTGGCAGCCTGAAATGGCAGGATGAGTCACTATTGATCGGACGATGCTTAAAAAAGGCCTCTAAATGAAGCAAACAATCCATAGCTCTAGTTATTGTGTCATTTCATTTCCAAACTAATAACAGAACAGAAGCAAAAAGCAAAAGAGCAGCCTCTGTCCAAACATTTAGTGCTCAATAAAACCTGTGTGAGCCAAATCAAGGTGTGCTTAGATTGCTCACAGCGGGTTCATTAAGGCAACAATGTTGCTCTCTGAACACTGGTCGTCTGGCTGTTTTTTTCTAGGAAAAATCTTCTGCTGTGGAGGAAGTGATGCATTTTAGTGTTATGGTTTGTTTGAAATACATAGAAGTGTGTAATTGCTCCGGGCAGCATAAAGCATACAAAGATTAAAGGATAATTCTCTTGAATTGTCACATCAAATTCATAATCCAAACTACTTTCTTTGACATAAAACTAAAAGAGAGCACACCAAATATGTTGGTCTCACTGCAGATAAACTGAGTGAGATCCAAGTGGAAACTTTCTGGGCTAGAAAACAAAGCACAGGAAGTGCCAAAAACTGCAGTTCCCTTAATGGCCACTTGAGGCTGGCTCCAAGAGCGAATCAGTCCCTATAGACCCCCATGTTGAAATGCCCAACTTTACAGCACAAATAAACATGTTTGCAGCCTGGTACAAGAAAACGGTTTTGTGGGGATAAATTTAAAATATTTAATTTCCCCTTTTAAATGTTGTTAAAACTTAAAGTTCATTATCATTAAGGGCATGGCCGCTTAGAGGTGGTTGCTGTCCACTAACAAATTGCCACAGCGGTGACACACATATTAGGTAACGTAACCATGGTGCGACCCCAAATTCAAATAATATAGATGTAGCTCTTGCTATTTTAGTGTTATTCAGTTTATTTAGGTTAATTTTAATGTTTTGGATGCTTAAAGACATCTTGTTTAGTGTTTGGTTGTACTAAAAGACCCTCTAACAAGTTGGATATTCAGATTTTTA
>NW_024629828.1:0-4644 GCF_008729295.1 Plectropomus leopardus
CATCTCCATTTGAAATTTGCAAGCTGTAGCACCAGCTTAACCAAAAAGGATTAAGTCCCATACCCAACTGAGAACACAGATAATGCTCAGTAATTGGTAAAAAATGAAGATGAATGGGACAGCTAGATAAGGACCAATTAGCTGCTGGGAGTGTACAGCTGTGGTCTCCTCACAGAGCGCTCTCAGGGGCCAAGGCCCCCTCTTTCTCTCTTACGCGAGCATGCACACGTGCACACACACACACACACGCACAAACATAGAAGCATGAGGGCGGGGCTTGTGGAAATTAGCCTGATGACCCTGGGAAGAGAGAATGATGCTTCCTCATCATCTCACCCAGAACCTCTTCTCTCAACTCGCAGTCAGGCAACACTCCAGGTACCTGTCACCAGCCGTCCAGCTTCAGCCTAGCATGTGGCTCTCTCCGCTCCCTGTTGGGCGCAGACAGGCTGGACTGAAGCCACAGATGTGAGACAAAGGGCTTTCAGGATTTTGAAGTACAATGTAAATGCTCGTACGACTTAGTTTGGGCGTTTCGGGTTCAAAATGTACACCAAAATCTAGAAGTTAGCAGCGGCCGTTGTGTCTCCGTTCACTCCTGCTCTGTCTGTTATTTGGTCGGCACGTCGTGGCATCATCTGGCTGATGACAGTGGAATTCCCATATCTAATTACAAACAGGATTTCAGCTCCATTAGAGTTGTGCGGTGAGGAGTCAGATGAGTGGCAGGGCAGCACCCAGTGGCCAAAGAGAGACAGAGGGCGAAAGACGGAGAGAAGTAGGCGAGACGGAGTTTGAAAAAAAAAAAAAGACAAGAGTGAACACTGCCTTATCTTTTCTTTCTTTTCTACACGTCTAAGAAACACTTTATTTTCTCTTCCGCCTGCTAAAAAAAAAAAAAAAAAAAAAAAGCAATTCCTTCTCTTGAAATTGGCAGGTGTTTGTTAGTGGGCAGCTGACAATATTTTCTCTCCCAGTAATGAAGGTTGTGGCTGGGGTCAATGCACTGGGAGGGAATGGCGAGCTGTTTATCCCCCTAAAGGCCCAGCGCCACACGTGTTTTGCTTGGTCTGTGATCTGTAATTGTGGCATTTCCTGAGAGGCGCAGGAACAATCCACATTGTGCTTTGAGAGGGCTCCCCCTGCCCGACTAAAGAGTGCGAGGGAGAATCAAAGAAAAGACAGACACCCCCACACACCTCTGATTCTATCTCTCTCTTTACATTTTTACGTCTCTCCATCTCTGCGTCTCCTTTTTCTCCTACAAATGCATCTATTTCTCCTTTCCCTCCTCTCACTCAGGATGTTTGGTTATTTTGGCTGTTTTTTTTCTTTCCCCCTTATAATTAATAACATTGATGCAAACAGGAAGGTCTAATTGTGATGAATATTTAATGCGAGGGAGAAACATTAGCCTGTTCAATTTACATCAACACAAAGACAGCGACGGGCAATCCAACTCTACAAACAGAACAGAGTGTCCTTCACTGGCTGGCTCTGTTGTGCTTCGCTTTAAGCACTTCACAAAGATCTGCTTCAGACAAACACTGAGATGAGGCACCTGTATTTTAGCCCCGAGGAGGATGGGTTTACGTGGAAGCTCTTTCTGATTAAATGGATCCGTGTCCTTAGTGGTATTATCAGAAGCACGCTCATTATCATATCAATTCCTATCATGGTTGGTAACATAATTTGTGTAAGTAAACACATCCGTTTGTGTGCGTCTTAGTTTAAGCTGGATGATTACAAAAAAAAAAAACCTCTGGTCCATTTCCTCTGAGCAGCTGTGGTCTGAGAGAAAAACAGCATGAAGTCATACCCTAGTGAACAGTCAGTCCCAACAAAGCTACAGCCAAATACAGTTCTGCCCACTCCATGCTATATCAGTCAAGTGATTTATATGTTTGGATTGCTGTTGGGTAAATGGGCTTGAGAGCTGGACATATTAGGCATTCGCGCTCCAAAATAGGCCAGAGTGAGACGCCTTTAGAACGTTAAATAATTCTGTAATCTTGTAAGTTGGCTCTTAACTCGCAAAATTACAAAATGCTTTTATCAAAAATAAACATGTGAGTGGAAGCCCGGGGCTAGATGAAGAAGACAGCATGCTGCTAGCTGTGTTTCATGGCCCCGCGGTGCCGAGCAGGGCCATATTTCTCCGGCGTATTATCAGGATGACTCCTGCTGGCCACCCTGTCACAGGAGAGTGCTTGATATAAACAAGAGATTGCCGCGACACCCAGTAATCAATATTAGGATGGTTTCAGTACCAAACATCATTTGTCTCTGCGACCATTCCTTTGACCAAACGAAGCATTAATTCAAATCATAAATCTGAGCTGATTTAAATCCGAGGAGAGTGAGGGAGAGAGAGAGGCCCCTGTCTGACTGCCTGCCCCTAATGATTTATTTTCTACATTTCTGCGAGCGAGAGATTTGTCCATACTCACTGACAGGTCACCTTCAAACGCCAGTGGCAGACTGTTCATCACCATGCAGACGAGCATCTCATCGCTGCGAGTAAATATTAAAGGAAAAGAATCCAATTGATTGTGGATGGGGCCGAGAGGCGTCACTGCCATATATTTCACTCAGAGAGCTAATGCTGTGGCCCATGCACCCACACCTAGAGCTGCTCCCCCTTGCCAGAATTATGATTCTACCGGGAGCCTGTGTGGCTGGCTGTGGGCTCAAGGTTACAATTTAAATTGTAAAAAGATAAAACAGTTTCTTATTAGCTCCATTGCCATAGCCTTGCTGTTGGTGCTCACATTTATCTTTATTTCCGTGACCTCGTAGGCTCGTATTCTTTTTTTTTTTTTTTTTACATACTCCCATTCTCTTGGAGTGATGACCTCACACTTTATGCATTTTGCATTGTTAAATCTGCTTAGAAACACATCCTGTTTTCATCTGGCACACCACGAGCTCCGCGGTGTCAAGTATTACTGATGAAATGTATTCAGGAGTCGAGCCATTTATTACAGTAAGTGAATCAAAACCTCCATTTAGCAACCAAAGCTACAGGGATTACATTTGGTTTATAATTTGGAACGGGCTCATGAATCCGCACTAACATACATTATCATTTTCTTTAATACACTAAGTGGTTCTGTGTGATATTAGGAAAATCCTTCTGCATTTTAGGGCTAATAATTAATTGAAATGGCACGTTGTGAAAAACCAATGCTCTCACAGCAATTCAATTAGACCTTGTTAAAAGCTGATAGCTTTGGGAAACTGTGTTCACACTTTCACTTAGCTATCAACAATGTTTTTTTTTTATATCTTTCAACGCCAAACTGTAACATGTCAAGAGACAAACAAGACTTACCTCGCCATGCTGGATATTTACAGTGCATACACAATGAGCAATAACAAAACTTGACATTTTATGGAGAAAGCAGCAGTAAAGTGGAAAGTCATGCAAGTACTTGGTTTGTACGGGATGTTTTTGGTCCTCTATATGTATTTGGCCGTTACTTTAGCAGAATATCAGAAGCTACTTAAGAAATTAAAGTTGAATTCGGTGGAACGTTAAGGAACAAGTGAAACGGTTTGGTTGTGTTCTGGGGAAAAGGTACATAAAAAAATGCTTTACATTTTGCCTTAAAACTGCTGAACCATGAACCGTAGAAGGACTAGTATTTTCTTTGACCGGAATTTATGGTTTTAAATGAATGTATCAGTGGAGGCCCTTTGTCCCTTTTTTGTCTAAATCGGGGTTTTGCAATAATTACTTCCAAAAGTGCCATTTTTGCAATAAAGATAACACAGCGCGTCTTATATTTGGTACTTTTAACTTTGCAGGATTGGTGGTGGAAGGAAACAACTCTAGCTATGCACTATTAAATATTCTATTTTCCTCTTCTTTTTGTTTTAGTAAGGGAGACTTTAGGGTTTTAGGGAGACTCAAGCCTAGCCAACACTATCAACATTTTTTGATTTTGGTGTATAATCGACACATTTTTACAAATGGAGAATAAAAGAACCATTTTCGGCCTTGGAAAATAAGAAATAAAATTAAAACTGTTAAAAAAGGAGCGACAGGTCGCATATCCCTCGCCTGAACAAAATCACCCCATTTTAAATTTGAGCAACTTTTCCCCAATTCCTTGTAGGGATATTCCTAATGCATAATTCCCCTGACATTTAAATGAAAGTCTGTACTAAGACTAGTTGACGAGTATAAAAGTGACGAAAATTGTTGGTCAACATATCTACATATCTATGCTACTATGCAGAGTAGTAAAGTTCAATCAACTAGTCAACTAATTGGGCATATCCCTAATTTCTAGAGAATGTTTCACCATGCCGACCCAGAGTTGATACATTAGGCATGTGCATGAAAAAAGTTGTTCATGAATTGTATTATGGGGCCTACCATTTTCCGATAATTGGTTGCCAAATTCTTGCAGGTGGCCTACTTAACAAAAATTGCCTTAACACATGGACTACAACCAAATTTAGCTGACAGGCGTACACATTTACTTAACCAATCTTGCACAATTTCATGGTATTCTGCTCATAGTGGGGCTGCTCCATTATGGCCAAAGTGATAAATATTATATTATATATGTTATGTAAACGTGTACGCCTGTCAGCTAAATTTGGTTATAATCCATGTGGTAAGGCAATTTTTGT
>NW_024629829.1:0-2374 GCF_008729295.1 Plectropomus leopardus
AATAATAAAATAATAATAAATAAAAAAAGCCCCACTGCGTCAGATTCTGACCACATAACAAACCTTTTGCAGCTTTTCTGAATCCTCTTTTCGATCCTCCCTTCAGACAGACCGCCAGTCTGTGAAAACAGCTTTTCCTCTGAGCAGAGCAGGAGCTCCAGTCAGGTCCGGGTCTCCTCAAACCTGCCGCGGACTAAAGACGCGTCCACAGAGACAGACTGTGAGTTTTTCCACGGTAAGACTTCACATCTTCCGCAGACACACAGAGCAGAGGACGCCTCAGCTGTGATGGACGCGCTGTCACCTAGAGACCGCGAGGTCCTTTCATCAAACAGTTCTGTGAGCGAAAACGATGAGGAGCTGAATGAAAAACGGCTCAAAACCAACAAAAGAAAACAAAGTCAGGGGGAGGACTGTTGCAGAATGTGCGGGAGGTTTTCCCCCCAAATCGAAACTGGGAAAAAAGTGAAAAAACAGGACAAAACTAGCAAAAACCAAACTGCAGGACAGAGCTGTTGCAGAGTTTGTGGGAAGTTTTTCCGATACAAACGCTCTTTTCTGAAACACGTCATTTCGCACGAGCAGAGCTCGGATCTGTGCGGCGCCTGCGGGAAAAAACTGGACTCGGACGAGAACTTGAAGGCGCATTTAGAAACGCACAACGAGGAAAACAGCTGCAGGGATCAAACGGAGGAGAGACCGTCGGAGAGCTCTGATGCTGAGAGTAAAGCGGGCGACTCTGATGAGGAGTGGAAGGACAGCGAGGGGAGCGACAGTGAGGACAGCGAGAAAGTCCAAAAGTCCAAAACAAAAGTATCAAACAAAACTAAAAACAAGGAGTTATCGCATCTGAAGTACAGCTGTAAAATCTGCGGCAAATCCTTCTGCTACAGAGCCTCGTTTTTGAAGCATGTGCTAGAAGACGAGAGGGATACGGACGTTTGTGGCGTTTGCGGGAAACGTTTCGAGTCCGAGGACGATTTGAGGCTTCACTTGCAAACTTACATCCGCACGAACGACTGCGAAGTTTGCGGCAAACACTTCGACGCCCACAAACAGCTGGAGATGCACATGAGGACTCACACAGGAGAGAAACCGTACATCTGCACCGTTTGCGGCAAGGCGTTCGCCCAAAACGGAAACCTCATGGGACACATGAGAGGACACACGGGAGAGAGGCCGTACGTCTGCAGCGTGTGCGGTCAGAGCTTCGGCTTTAAGGAGTACATGACGGCTCACATGAGGATCCACACGGGAGAGAAGCCGTTTCTCTGCAGCGTCTGCGGGAAAGGCTTCCGGCAGAGGGGGACGCTGAAAACGCACATGATGATCCACACGGGAGAGTCCACGCACAGATGCGGCGTGTGCGACAAGAAGTTCTACAAGAGCGGAGCGCTGAAGATCCACATGAGGTCGCACACAGGAGAGAAGCCGTACCTGTGCAACGTTTGCGGGAAAAGCTTCTCGGCGAGCGGCTCGCTGACCAAACACATGGGCGTCCACGAGGGGGAGCGGACGCACGTCTGCAGCGTCTGCGGGAAAGGATTCCTGAGGAAGGAGGACCTGAAAAGACACGCTCAGACTCACGAGGACGAGTCCACGCAGCTGATGAGTCTTTAACGCCTGTTAAAGGAACAGTTCAACATTTTGGGAAGCATGCTTACTTACTTTCTTTCCAAGAGAACGACAAGGCAATTAGTCGACTCACCGAAAATTGATCTTTTTCTACTTCGATAATCAAAAAATCTTAATAATTTTTCAAGCAAAGATAAACATTGCAAGTTCCAGCTGCTGTTTTTAGGTTTTATGAAAAAGTTAATTAAGATTTGGCCCAAAAATGAAAAATGTGAACTTTAGAAAATGGGCAGTTTGCATTATTTTCTAATGTTTGCTGCGGTATATTTATGGGAACTGCCAATTTTGCCAAATTCTGATGCCCCGTACGTCCAACAAATGTCCAGTTGGACCAGAAGCACATTTCTCAAACAGCGTGTTATCCATAAAACAAACGCCCAGCGCTCCGAAGGTCCCGTTCCTCCAAAAATAGACGACCCAGTCACCGAAAAAGTTTCAAGATCTGCCATCGGCCAAAATGTTCAACTCAAAGGTTAAAATTGGGAGTCCATCACGGTGGCGACGTAGGATGTAAAACATTGACTTTAACGAGAGCTTGACCGAGATGCTTTTTAAAACTTAATGCTTCTACATTTTTGCATGAAGCAAATTAACCCTTTGTAAGCTGGGCAAATTGACTTACTTTATTTCAAGAAGGCAATGAGCTGTTGATGACCCAGAGATTGGCAAGAAATTAAATTTCATTAAAAAAATAAAAAGTACAACCAGATTTTCTAAAAATAAAAAAACACCCATCCTA
>NW_024629830.1:0-3037 GCF_008729295.1 Plectropomus leopardus
TCCAAAGCAACACACACCTGTTAAATGCCCCCACCAGAGGAGACATCAATTTTCATTTGATTTTAGCGTGGGTGACAGGAAATAAAGATTCTACTTCTGCATAAATTATGTCATGACAGAGAGATTAAATGCATCTTGTGTCTTTGCATTTAAACCTATTGTCATTTATATTAGATGTGTCATTAACTTGGGTACACTGGAAATAATTCAAACCTAGCGCTGCATAATTTCCCTGCTCCGCACTAAATGCCCTCCAAATTTGTCACTGCCGGACATGAATCACAGTGACACGTTGTTCATTAAGCGGGCTGATGAAAGGCAGAGTTGGCACAGTGAGGGGAGACAAAGGCAAGAAAATGGATGTACGCTTTCGTTTAATATCTCCACACCTGTTGTGTGTCCTCTCCGTCTGTCCTCTCTTCCTCGCGTCTGTCAGTCTGTCTGCGGTGTCTGTCTTTCTTCTCTTTACACAGAAGAAAGACAGACACATGAGGGATCTGTGAATCATTATCCTCTGCTCACCCCGTGACATCGACGAGCTAATAGGCTCCCAGCAGGGAATACCTCTGTGTGTGTGTGTGTGTGTGTGTATACATATGTTGTCATGTTCCTGTTTCTACTGTGTGTGTAGCTGTATGCTTTCGACTGTATCCAACATGTGCCTCCGCTATATGCTATATATATGTGTGTAGTGTGCACATGTGTGTATTTGCACAGACACTCAAAAAAGTGTTTCTGTGTGTGCGTGCGTGTGTGTGTGTGTGTTTCTCATTTCCTCCATGTAGAGATTACGGCCAAAGAAGAGCAGCATTATCAGACAGCTGGAAATGAGATCTCAGTAGGGGACTCGACTCCTCTGCCTTTCTTTTTATCCCTCCTTCCACACCTCCCTCAGTCCCTCTCTCTGATCCTCCTCCTCCTCTCCTGCTACTCCTCTTTCACCTCCTCTTGTTTCCTCAAAGCTAGCCGTGATTTTACCTCTCTGTCCCTCCTTCTAGCCACTATATCCGTTCTCATCTGTCATGATCACTCTTGTCAATCCTTGTGCAAACAACTTCACCTTATCTACCTGCGGATCTTTCTTTTCTCTCATCTCTTCATCCAGTTATTTGCACATGTACTCATCTTCTGTTAAAAAAAGGATAGATCCTTGCATTATATTAGTAACACGTTACACTTTATTTCATCATTAATATGCTGATCAATCCAGTGTACACATCTAGTAGAGCAGAGGAGATCCTCAATATCTAAGCTGCAATCATTCTTCCCACGAACTGTCATATATACAATGTACACAACAGACTGAAGAGTGCGATATTGTCCATGTTTTATAAATATGAGGCAGAATATAAAAAGTAGACCTAAAATTTCCCTGTTTTTAGTTTCTAAATCACTGGTCGAGTTTGGCCAAGAGTTTTTGTTTAGATTTTTTTTGTTGAGGTTTTAGTGAGTGAAAGATTTTTTTATTAAATCATGACATCTCTTTTATTCCCACTGCAAAATACTTTTTAAACAAGGCAAAAGAGTCACTGCTTTTTTACTGTTGCTTTGCACACGTGTTTTTGTTGATCTACTGAACTGCTGTGTGATTTATGTGAGTCTCCTGGGTGCGGCTGGCCCGTGGATTCGGCACCTTTACTACCTTCTTTGTTGACCTATAGGTGAGACAACTCTGTCTCCCCATTCTGCAATCTTTTTTTTTTTTTAATTAAGAATTTTTGGTTTTTTTGCCATTATCTATTTATTTTTTCAAGATATTTTTTGGGGGCACTTTTGCCTTTAATCGATAGGACAACACAAGTGTGAAAGGGGAAGAGAGAGCGGGAGTGACATGCAGAATCGAACCCATGGCAGTGAGGGCATAGCCTCTACTCATGGGGCGCTTGCTCTATCCGCTGAGCCGCCAGTGCCCCCTTTTTGCCTTTATTTGATCGGACAGAATGTACAAGTGAAAGGGGGAGAGAGGGACGACATGCAGCAAAGGGACGAGGCTGGAGTCGAACCCCCAACCGCTGTGGCAAGAACTCAGTCCTTATACATGGAGCGCCCACTCTATCCGCTGAGCCGCCAATGCCCCAATTCTGCAATCTTTAATGGAGACCAGTGCGGTGGAACAACGGTGCAACAATCCCACCTTGAACAGGCAGTGTAAAAGAAGCCAGAGTTACCAGTGATTCGCCTAGTTTGAATGCTTTCCCAAACAAACTGCTGCTGCATAAAAAATGACGTTACTCTGTTTTCCCTCCAAAGACTTTCCAAGAAAAGACGTACTGCTAACACTGTTTAAAGCATCCAGTCAATTGGGGACAGGTTGAAAAGCCATTGCATTATGCCAGTTGGCTGTCAACTCGCACAAAAGACATCTTGTATCGTTGTTACTTTATGGTATTTGTATGACAATGTCTTAAATTATGACTTTAATATATCTGAACAGCACTTGACTTTCCAGAAATCAAATGAACGAAAGGAAGGCAAATTAGAAACAGACGAGCGCATGACAAGCAAACATGATAGTGAGCAAAGATCTCAATAAGAGAGAACCTCCGCACGGTGATAGAAACTCAACTGTTTGGGATAAGCTGCATCTGTGTGAGGCCATTTCCTTGTGCCATTCTTTTCATCTTCTTCTCCTCTTTTCTTTTGGCAGTCCAATGTCGCCATAACGACAACAAAACAAACATGACGCAGGCCACCGGTTTGTAGATAAACACTTCATTGTCGAGATCTGTCGTCTTGTCATGGAAAAGTTATGAAACAAATAAATCTATCTAGAACAATCTGTTGGGCTTCATGTTCGGCTCCACTGGAAGCACGCGGCATCACATCATTGTGTTGTGGTGTGTGTGTGTGTGTGTGTAGCTTTGGAGAGTAATAGAATCCATGTTACAGCACGTCATAAATAAACTACAAAAGGAATTTAACATATCAGCTACAATTACAGGGAAACGTGGTTAAATTAAAATACAGTATATTAAAGTTAGTACGTAAAGTAAAGTTAGTACAGAATTGGCTATATAAGGATGCTAAGATGTCCCTC
>NW_024629831.1:0-3069 GCF_008729295.1 Plectropomus leopardus
ACAGCTGGTCCTGATCTTTGCTGGGGGTTTGAGGCTCAGTAGAGTTTATTTTAGGTCACATTTGGACGAGCATGGGGCCAACTTTCATTTTTGGTTTGCTGTGGTGGGTCAAACCTGAAGCTGCATTTCCATCAAAATCTTTCAGTATATTACCTTTACAACCACAAATGACCCCTACGGACAGCTGACCTGGATCGTAGATCTGTTGAGCGTTCAGCCCGTCCTCACTCCAAACTCCTCAAATACGTCCGCTCTGTCAGAGCTTTCAGCGTATGAGCATGATGACAAAAAGCCAGCTTCCGTGTGCAGATGGAAGACAGCAGGATGGCGTCGGGACACAACACGTTCTAACAGAACCAGAGCTTTATTTGTTATTATACGCTGGAGGATGGCTGGACGGCACCGGGTTCGTCCACATGAAACTCGCATGGGCCGCATCACATGAGAACGTGGCCACATCGGTCGTGTGCACATGAAATACTGACGGACAGCGATAAGTAATAGCACTGCTGGTAACCACGTGATACAAAGAGTTTCTCCTGGAGCATGTGTGTTTGTTGTCCCGGCGTTGGTCACCATGTGCTTTTGTTGCCCAAACATAACCACGAGCAGCATCATCCCACCATGTGCCTGTGCACCATACCTAGAGTGTAGCATGCAGACGCAGAGGGATACCTAGAGCCTATCGTGTTGACGTGGAAGTCCAGGGTTTCTGCCTCCAGTACTGGATCAGTGTGTGAGGTATTTCAGCAGAGGGTTGCCGAAAAATGGTCCCATTGGTACCATCACCAACTTTTCACAGTGGGAATGGAAAAATATGTGTTCTAATGGGAACTGAACTGAACTGGACTGCTGGGTGGAAATGAGGCTTAATGATGCCAACAATTAATCGTCTTGTAATGTTGACTTCATTTTTTTTTCACATAGTTTTTCTTTTTTATAATCTTCTAATTATTCGTGTTTTTCCGTCTCTGTGAGTCTGTTTTTGCTGCTGTAGCACTTGAATTTCTGCTCTGTGGAACTATAAAGAATTACTGTGTTCTAGCTCATAATTTTACCAGAAAAAGAGCTTATCTGTCAACACTCATGTCAACAGGCAGCTTTTGTGTGTGTGTGTGTGAGTGTGTGTGTTATATAAGTCCGTCAGCTCTTCCCGGACACTCTGTTGGTGGTTCAAACCAGTTTACATTTAGTTTGCGGTAACTGGATATTATTTCCTCTCACAGCTGATAAATGAGATACACACACACACACACACACACACACACAGATATGGGAATCCTGTAGGTTTCTGTATTAATCCAGATTTTTCCTCCTCACTTCCCACTAAAGACAAAAGAAAAAGCTCTGTGACGTCTCTGAGAAGATTCGAGCTTCCAGGAACAAAAGGAGCAGAAAGAGTCGACACCTGAAGGTTTCCTGACAGGAAGAAGCCTCCTGACATCGAGCCAACATCAAGTTATGTGCTGCACAAATGCAATAAACCACCGCTGACCTACATTACACTGTGACTCCTGCACGAGATCAAATCTGGACGGACAAACTGGAGAATGTTTTCTCTGTCGTGCATTTATATAAAATCTGAAGTCTTCAGATCATAAATGTGTTCATCGTGAGTCAAACCTCAGTGAGTGAAGCACTTTAATGTGCTCACATTGAATTTGAAATTAATTTTGTCAACATTTAGAGGGTAATTTTACGCAGAGCTTCATGTTAAAGGTTTAGGATTTCAGATTGTAACCAGCTGAAACTTCTCCTGGTTTGAATGTCTTCAGTGTTCTGGAGGTTTTTACCGGGAGCTGAATTATTCAGACAGGTTTGTCCGTTCTGGGCTACTGTAGAAACATGGCGGTGCAACATGGCGAGCTCCCTGTGCAGATATAAACGGCTCAGACGGAGGAACGACAACACAATCTTTCAGGTGTCCCGTTTGCCTTGATTATCCTGGAGTTTCTCCTGGAGCTGTCCTGGAGTCCACATTTGGCTGATTCACCTGACTGGGTTGTCGCACACCTGCGTTTATGTAAAGAAACGTCTCCACGCGGCTCTGATCATAAACCCCGAGCTGCTGATTGGCTCCTGCAGGATCTAATCAATAACTGATAACGAGCGGAGGAGCTTTGTGATAACAACAATTTCCATGTTGAGAAGAGAAGATTATATAAGAATTACACAATTAGCTCTACAGTCCAGCGGCGTCCGGTTTCCTGCTCTACTTTTATCTGACAGCTTTACAGATTCAGATTATTGATACAAAATATCATCATTAATAATCAATACAGTGAACTTCCACACCTGGATCTTTCACATGCATTTAAACCTCCAAAACCTGATTTCTTCCCAACATGGGAGGAAACAAAAAAGTGAAAGTGAAATGAAAATTATCTGGAAGGAATGCGGAGGACTAATTAAAAAAAAAAACACTGGAAAACTATTCATAATCCTTGTAATTATATATTTAAAATGATGCTACAGAAAAAAAGACTTTTTAAGGAGCTTCTTGTTTTTTTCTTTTTTAGCTTTTATTTTTTGTGTTTGTGCTTATTTTCAGATAATTTTCTTGCATCTTTTTGCTAATGTCTTACACATTTTTGGCTATTTCTTATGAATTATTTTATTTTTAAAGAAATCAAGCCAGTTTGCTGAGGTTTTAATGGTTAGATGAAACTACCCAGCAGTATATAAAGTCATTAAAAAGGCTCCACATTTACAGGCTGCAAGAGGAAACTGATCAACACAATACTGCATCAGTAACTATAAACAACAGTATCAAATACTGTTTGTTACTCTGCACTAGTACTTTCATGTCACTCGTTCTCCGGATGTGTTTGTTTCAGTCTTTATTACAGAAAAGACAGTTTTTTGTAAACAAACACTCAAACACAAAATAGTGTCAGAGTCAGCTGTGTGTGTGTGTGTGTGTGTGTGTGTTGTGAAGGAAAACGTTGGCGCCACAAATGAGCGTCCTGCTTTCTGGAGGAAACTGAGGCTGGAGTTTTCCTCGAAGGTAATTTGGGTGTTTAACTCCCCGACACACACACACACACACACACACACACACACACACAC
>NW_024629832.1:0-2232 GCF_008729295.1 Plectropomus leopardus
TATTTTTTGGCATCTACTTGTTTATGCTAATTTTCAAAAAAAATTAATTAATTACATTTTTTCTAAAAAAAAGAAATCAACCTGCTTGAATCGACGTGTGTTTTTTTTTCCAGCTTTTTTTTCTGCTGAGTTCAGATGCTTTTCACAAGCACATTCAAATTTTGAAACATGATTTCTGTCAAAAATATATTGTTTTTTTTTTAAAAAAAAAAAAAAGAGGTCAAAAATAAAGATAATCAGTAGCCTTGCATAAAGTGTTCCACAAACTTCAAGCAACAAGTAAAAGCTCCCCAAAAAAATGACCTGAAAATATTTGAAATGTATTATCATTATTAGCATCAGCATAAGTATTATGCTAATTACCGGGTATTTATCTCGCAGGCCTTACTTTGAAAAACCTTTTTGCTAATTTTTGGGTAATCTCTTGTGAAGTCCCTCGTTGTCTTTTTTACATGTTTTTTTTAAGAAATCGCAACACTCAGGTTTCAAAGGGTTAACTTGGGTCAAAGAGCGATAAAAACGACTTGACAGAGAAACGAAGACACTTACCTGAGGGCCACAGCAGAGAAGTGCACCGGTGCCTCCAAACAGCTTTGAGATTTCAGGTCGAGTCCCTCCGTCCACCTGCTCCTTCAGAGGCCTCAGTGTCCACAAAGATTACACTGTCCAGCTGCTCCTTGTCCTAACTACTGCTAACATTACTTTGACTTTGTGTTTTTGGTGCAAACATGTCCATAACTTAAGTAAACTGTGGATTTGTTCTTCTTGAGCTGCTCTCGCTCCTCTCTGTTCTCCTCCACGCTGCCTGTGTGGCTGATGTCCTCCTGCTCACAGGTGTGCCTCATCACCTCCCTCGCTCCCCTCCTCCTCCTGTCAGGACTCTAAAGGGCTGCTCTGCACTTTTCTTTCCTTCTGCGCTTTCTGCTTCAATGGGAAGTCAGATTAATCTATTTTTTTCTGACAAAAAATCTCAAAATACTGAGAATCCACTGCCTGCTGGTTAGCTGTCGCTAAACCCTGGACCACACGGGGAAGTAAATAAAACAAATGAAAGGCAATGCACATGAGGCTCTGTATATTTTTACGTTTTATAAAATTAAGGAAAGTGGGAATTAACCTTTTAACACCTGGTCTACAGAGCATCAGTTTTCTCTTGCTGCATACAGAGACATTTACCTGCAAACCTCTGAAATCTGAGAAAATTGGTGTGTTTTCTTTTGAAAACACAAGAAAAAAACACAAAATGGGCAACTTGGCAAGAAATGTGCAAACTGCAAAAAAGTAAAAGGTGATAGGGAAATTATCTGAATATTAACTGGGAGGGATTAGTATATATTATTAATACCCAGAAAATGTATTCATTTTTCAGCACTTTCTTAGGGTAATTTTCTTGGTTGGTTGTTGTTGTTGTTGTTTTTAGGGTTTTTTAAAGTTTGTTTGTTTATTTAATTTTAGTTTTTTTATTTCTTTCTTATTTTTAGGTATTTTTCTTTGATATTTTTACAGGTTTATTGTTAATATGGAAGCCTTGTTAAGTTGAAAGAAAGAAAGATGCCAATTTGTTCAGGTTTTGAAGAGTGAGTGCTGGAGTCCCACATGCAAAGTGACAAACACAAACCCCCCCCCCCACACACACACACACACACAGAGTCATGTTTCATGTAACAATTACCATTTTCTGCAAAATTTCCTCTAGTCCGACATAAATGATGTCTGTTCGCGTTATTTTCTTTTTTTTTCTTTTTTCTTTTTTTTTCAATTTTGGTTATTGTAGAACTGAAATTAGATTCCAACGTTTGAAAGTCTTCAGATTAACTTGCTTTTTGCTGCAGGAACGTTGTCTCTACTTTGAGTGTGAAAAATCTCTTGACCGCTGATGAACTCCAGCTGATACTCGTTCCGCGTTTTCCTTTTATTTGAACAATATTGAGCGTTGTGACGGTGTTGCGTACATGGCAGCTGTATACAAGTTATAAAAAGACCTATAAAATATCTTTTGTCCGAACAAACCCGCAGCGGTCCACAAACACATTTCAGTATCAATCAGAAGCTAAAGTTCATTATCGACAGCAGAGCTGAGTACATTTAAGTTAACCCTTTGAAACCTGGGGCAACGTTGCTTGTGCTCCTTTCAAACGCCTCTCACATGCATTATTTAAAACCTTTGAACCCCAAACAAACTGGTGTGATTTCAAAAACATGGAAAAAAGGCAATGAGCAACTTGGCAAAAA
>NW_024629833.1:0-2116 GCF_008729295.1 Plectropomus leopardus
TTTAATGATAAGTTTTTCTCTCAACGCCTCCACTTGCCACGTTGATCACTGCTTTTTCAATGACATTTTAAACAGAAATCAAATCAATTTGTTCAGGTTTCAAAGGTTTAAGTGCATGTGAGGTGTCTGAAAGGGTCTCCAAGATTTTTTAGAGTAAAATTAACTTGCCAGATTTTACAGTTTAGAGACAAAACCAACACAACCCAAGACCTGGTGGCAAACGTCATATTCCAAAATGGAAAAATGTCGTCAACAACAACAACAACAACAACCTCTGAAAAACTTCATCATGTAGGAGCTTTAAAACAGCTCTATCTGCAGGTTAAAGCGACTCATGGGTGAATAGTCCAGACTCTTTTCCTTTACAGACAGTTTTAACATCATAACAAGGACGACATTTGGCAGCATTTCATTACATTGTCCTGTGAAACTAAAAAAGTGTGTAATTCAAGATGGAACCAGCCAAAATGTTATATTCAAGGCTTCGAAACATGAGTCCACAAATCAATTTGGTGACGTCACCGAAGACAGTCTGTGTGAAACCAAAGTGAGCAAAGCACCTGCTGACGTCTGCATTTTGAGATCAAACAACAACAGCATCTCAGGAAAACCCTCATATGTAATGTTGCTTTTTTCCTAATGAAAAAGCTCTAAATACAAATGTTTCTACACTCAAACAGGATGTGCTGATGTGCATATTTCAAAATAAAAGACCTCCCCCAGATGCAGACAAAGCTCCCAAAAAAAGATAAAAAGCTGCTACTCACTGCGCTTCCTCAGAGGGGAGGGGCTTCACTGGAGGCGGAGGGGGTCGTTCTGAGGCTCCTCCTCCTCCTCCAATCACTGTGTGTCCTCCACGTCCGATCTCTCGCTCTCCGTCTCCTCTGGATGCTCCTCAGGCCAGCGGCACTCTGGGTAATCTCCTGTGGGATCTGAAAGCAGAGAGGGATGTCAACGAAGGAGTGAGTGTGTGTGAAAGTGTGTGTGTGTGTGTGAGAGACAAATGCACTGTACATGTGTGTAGGTGTGGCAGTGTGTGTGTGTGTGTGTGTGTGTGTGTGTGTTAGCAGTACACAGAGGTGTTGATGGTGTGTGTGTGTGTGTGTGTGCGTAAATGAAGGAGCCCAATATGGGCTTTAAAAACTCCACCACTACAACTTGGCCCAAAAAAAAAGAGGCTGTGGTTACCGTGGCAACATGTGCCAAAACGGAGAGAGGGGAGGAAGCGACAAAGAGAGAGAGAGAGAGAGAGAGAGAGAGAGAGAGAGAGAGAGAGAGAGAAAACAAAGAGCGAGACAGACAGTGAGAGAGTAAGACAATGAGACAGACAGCTGTGCGACGTCCAGAAAGTTTCAACTTAATGCAAATAGTTGTTGATTTTTTTTACGTTTCTTAACCAGCACGTCGCCGGGATCAGGAGCAGCTTCGAGAGCCGATACTAAAGCAGAAAGCAACCTTCACAGCTTGTGTGTTGTTTTATTGTGCAGTTGCAACAACACAAACTGCAAAGTAACTTCACTGCAAAGGACGTGACAGTGAACCAAAAAACACAAAAATAAAAGACAAAAACAACAAATTCAGGAAAGTTATTTAAACACCGGGTCTTCAACAAGGGGTCCGCGACCCCTCAGAGGTCATAATGTCGTGTCATAACGGGGCGAGTGTCACCAGTTAAATCTGTTTAATTGCATTTTTTTCTGTTGGGCTGTCGCAGCTCAACATGGTGTGACGCAGAACGCCGTATCATCAGAACTAGTTGTCTTTTGCGTATCGATGTTTTGACTTTGTGATACTGCTGCGGTCAGGACATGGCCTTTGTACATATGGCACACGCTTTTTTTGTGTTTTTTTTATCAACTGTGTTTTCATCAGTAGCATTCAAACTTCTGAAATTGTAGAAATTTGGCTTGATATTTTAAAAAAAAAAGAAAAACAGGAAAAAACATAATGAGCAACTTGGCAAGAAATGTCCCACAAACTGCAGAAAAAAACTAGTTGAGGAAATGATCTGAAAATTAGCTGGATTTATTAGATAGTATCAAAAAATTGAAGAAAACTATATTTATAATTCTCTTAATTATATATTTAAAATAGTGTCACAGAAAAGGGAGGACAA
>NW_024629834.1:0-5397 GCF_008729295.1 Plectropomus leopardus
ATATATAGATTTTTAGAAAGTTAAGAAAGTTTCATTTTTTCCGCAATTTTTTACTTTATTTGTTTTTCGGAATTTTTGTGGTCAATTTCTTATTAAATTGCTCATTGTCTTTCTCCCATGTTTTCTGAAAGTGATCAATCCATTTTATCCAGGTTTCAAAGGGTTAAAAGGAGCCAAACAGAGGCAGCTGACTCTCAGGTGTGTCTCAGTGCAGGAAGAAGGGCACAGGTGAGCTTTCAGCCCCTCCTTGAATCTGTGCACTTTAAATCTCCCGTCTGCACGTTAACTCTTCATCTCTCCATCTTTGAGTTCAGCCAGAAGAAAAAGTGAGAATATAGAAAAGAGCACGGCGGTGACACTTTTATTAATATGATGAATTGCTTTTGGACGGGACATCTTGTACCGCCTCCTACAAGAGAAGTATGATTTATGATCGCCTCCGAGTTCACTGTCAAAAAACAAAAGTGGGGGAGTTATCGGCATTTGAGAATCTCTGTAATACAAATTAATGATCACATCACACGGCGGGCCCGGGCGGACCTCGCCGAATTACGCTCCTTAACGGGCTCTTTCGAAACGTTAATCAATTTATGACAAAGCCATAACTCAGAGCGCAGTGACGGGAAACAAAGCTGCCACTGTCCCATCCTCCTCAAATGATCCTTCAATATCGCTCAATCACCACGAAAACGCTTTTATTTTCACCTTCGTCATGAACAAGACAAACTCAACATCTCTGGGCTTCAACTTTCACCGACTGCATCATTCAGAGCGAAGACGGATTTATTTATGACTGAGGAGGTTCACTACTCACTGCCAGTAAAAGTACCACAACACAGGTGTAAAAATACTACACCACATGTTCAAGTCCTTCTTTCAAAACTTGATCTAAAAGGACACAAGTTTTTTGTTTTTTTTTTCGGCTTCATGGAGGGAAAGTATCATCTGATGTTAGATAGTTAACCCTCTGACACCCGAGCAAACTAGCTACAAGTAATGAGTTAGAAGAAAATTACCAGAAATTCAAGGGAGAAAAAAAAGGTGAAAACCAAAACATAATACAATAATAATAAAAATAGAATTTTATGGACATTTTCCCTTTTTTCAAAAAAAAAAATATTATCTTCTATTAATTTCTCCCTCTTTTAAAACTAATTTTCATGTCATTTTCTTTTTGTAAATTCATGCATTATATGTAAGGGATTTCTCGCCAAGTTGTAGGTTTTAAAGGGTTAACAGCTGATCATCAGTGTCAGAGCAGCATGTTGCTGCTGTAACTGCTGGAGGCGGAGTCACTTTTGAAGAGACACTTTGCCGATTTTCAACCAGCTTTGTATCTAAGTGATGTTGACAGTATCTATAGATGAAACACAGTAAACTTTCCTTCATCCAACCAGAGAAAAGATTCTAACGTCACATTGATGCTTTCTGCGTACAAGCGTGATGCTAAAAGCCGCCTTACACATCCGACGTGGACTCACATCACAGAATCAGTCAAAAGTCAAAATCCTGCTGGTGTTGACGTGGTCTAACGAGCATGCGTGTGCGGTTTTTGGTGGTGGCTGGTGTGGGTTTTTTGGGGGGGGGTCTGGTGGAGGCTCGCATGTGTTGGTTTTTTGGGCGAGAAATTTGTATATATGTCTTTTTTTTTCAATGAAGGCTTGCAAGTATGTTTTTTTTTGTTTGTTTTTGGTGGAAGCTCACATATATCTTTTTCTTTTACGGAGGCTCGCATATATATATTTCTTTATTATTTTTTTGCTGGTGGAGGTTTGTTTGTGTGTGTGTTTCTTACTTTTTGGGGTTAAAGCTCTTGTGCACTTTTTTTTGTTGGGTTTATGTGCATGTGTTTTTTTTGGGTGGAGGCTGGTGTGCAGGTTTTTTCGGGGGGTTGGAGGCTTGTGTGTGTGTGTGTTTGTTGGTGGAGGCAGCACAGACATTACACCTGCACCATTACAGCAGCTCCCATCGCACCTTGTGGGCTCAGAGTCCGTCGCCATGGCAACCCCAGCGATATACGTGTTGTTATTTGCAGGCTTCGACTTCACGGTCCCACCACTGCCATTATGTATCAGCTCTCACCAAGACTGAGGAGCTGAGGGAGGAGGAGGTGCAAAGTGAGAGAACACGGGCATGAATCGAGAAACGAAGAGGAGGAGGGGTCGTTTCTTTTTCTTTTTTTATTCATCTCACGACGCTGCCTGAAACACTGAAAGCTCACACTGAGTCCGTGTGGCTGACAGAAACATGCTCAAAGTCTTGTTGCCAGTGTTTTAGTCCTGATCACCTTTCTGTTGCCTCACACTTCACGTTCAGCAGGAACCGAGCGCTAAACTCGACCCACTGAGGAGCACACGAAGCATTAAGGTGCTAAAACGCCGAGCAGAGTGAGAGGGAAAGCTGTTGGTGGTAAGAGGCCGACGTGAGAGGCGTCAGACATCTGACATCCAGGTATATTTAATTTAGAGAGCAGATTCCTCTAAAGAGCGGGATCAAAACACAGCAGGAGTGAATCCGGATGAGAAGAGGGCACCAGGTTCAAACCTCTGATCTGCTTTCTTTGACCTCAATCCATCTGCTTCTCTCTCACACCTTCTCTGAATATTTCGGATAAGTTACTGAGCCGATTCTTTACAACAAAATCTAACAGGGGGGAACCGATGATGCAGACCGAGGAGCACGCTGTCCAAACAGAAGGTTTGGACCAGAATGCAAAACGATGAGGCAGCAGCATGATTTAGGTGTTTTAATGTTCAAAAATAAACCATCCAAAAACAGGCAGGAAATCCAAACTACAGCAAATCCAAAAATCCTGAAGCTTAAACTCCGACACAAACTCTTAAAACAGCCACTAGCAGAACATTTGGTGCCTCAGGCAGCAGAAAATTATATTACATTTTCTTAAATGTTCTTAAATTTTTCTTAAATTTTCTTAAACACTTTTTCAAAGCGATTTTCTTGTCTGAGCTCAAACACGTTGCCGTTTTTTCCGACCGTTCTACTCTTTCCTGCTTCTTTTTCTCTCAGATATAAAACTGCCTGTGACCGCTTCAAAGACCTCTACCACTTTTAGGAAAGCTGGTTCCTTTTGTCGCCTTTTTTTCCAGCATTTAACCACAGAGCACTTTCTTTTTCTCTTTCAGTTTCACCGCAATTAACTCGACACACACTGAGCGCGCCGACCATTTTTTACATTTGATTTGTTATTTACCTTTTTTTTCTTCTAATTTCCAGGTAATTTTTTACTAATTTTGGGGTCATTTCTTCTTTCATTGCTCGCTGACTTCTTCTTGTGTTTTCGGAACAACTCAAGTCAATTTGATCAAGTTTCAAAGGGTTAACGTGGCTGGACTGCCATCGTAATGTATGCAGACCTAATGTGGTCGGCGTGAAATCCACTGAAAAGCTCATTTCAAACTTCTATCAGCGTCGTCACTCTACAGTCAGTTCATGAGTCAAACAGATTATCAGCTGACAGAAAACCTGATAAAACCCCTTCATGCTACTTGAGCTGCAACGTTACAAAAACATTACTGAAACATTGCAGAAACGTTACAGAAACGTTATAGAAACGTTGCAGAAATGCCACCAAACGAAGCGGTGGAGTTCAAGTAGAGCTTACTGTACGCATTGCATCGGTTATTTTTCATTTTTTTATTGACACGGGTTTCTATTTTATTTCTAGTTTCTATTTTTACAATTTGAGAGTGCAGTTTACTTGATTCACGCGGTTGTTGTTGCTCTCAGTGAGCGACTGAATGCGTCCGTGGTGTTTTCGTCTGCTTCTATAAAATCCCAGGCAGCCTTAAACATGAACAGTAAGAGATTATCGTGGTCTTTTCTGATTTCATTTGCTGATTCATATCAGCCAAAAGTCACTGCTGTCGTTCTCTTCACCAGCTTCTGAACGTCCCGTCGAGGGGAATTCATCGTGAATAATATCCAGCGTTAAAAACCACTTTAGAGAAAAGCCACAAATTCCTCCTCGTTCCCAATCAGAGTCTGTGTTTGACTCATTCTCACTGGAGAGATTACTCATCGGATAAAAACCCGGCAAAACATAATGAAGGAAAACACAGTCTGCTCCAAAATTTAATTTAAAAACATCACTTTGACTCAGTTCATTATGAATATTTCAGAGGAATAGACAGGAAATGTTGTTTGCTATTGGCAGGTTTTAACTTCCTGATTTTGAAAACACAAACTCATTCGTGAATTTTGCCTTCACACTGAAAATAACACACAGCTCCTGATTATCGGCTGTAATTAACAAACACTGCAGTCTGGAGCGCTGATGGTTCAGATGGAATATCTGTGTATCGATTTTCCTCTCTGTAATGAGTTTTCAGGATCGTAATGATCGCAATAAAAGCACGCCTACTTGAAAAGCTCTGGCAGACGTTATTGCGTAATTAACGCATTGATTTGCTATTTCATTTCTGATAATGACAGTTCGGTCTGAGCTGCTGTGCAGCAGATAAAAGTAAACCGCTGACAGTTTGTTCTGCGCGCAGGAAGCAGGTGAACATTTAGCATGTTACAGCGCCTGTGCTCTTTAAGGTGATATAACAGAACCTGATACACTGGCTTTGGACCTGAAATGGACTATTTCAGTTAATATAATTCAGATATTGAGAGGTTTGCAGAGATTTAAGTAAACACTTTAAAAAGAAACAATAAAATTTAGTGTCCCATATTCATACCTGTGAGGATCGGGACCAAATCCAACGAGCTCTCCTCAACTAACAGCAGTTTATCATCTTCCCTGCTGGTGGTTTGACTTTGTTAAGTGCTGCCTTTGATTTCTCTCTTTTGTATTTTGTAAGATTGACAATGAAACAGAATTTGGGTCATTTTCTGTTCTCCTTATTTTACACTGTTACCAGCTGCATTCTCAGCTGAAATCACCCATCTGTAAATCATGCTGCTGCTTCCTGCTTCATTTGGCATTTCCGGGACCACATTTTGAAACACACACACACAAACACACACACACACACACACACACACACACACACGCACGCACGCGCACGCACGCACACAAATTCTGATTTACAAAGTGAAAACGACACCAGCCCCACCAGTCTCAGCTGATAAATGCAACTTGAGCTCAAAGAAGTTTCACTTGCTTGCTGCTCGCTCCTCTCTGACCTAAATATTCACTCTTTTTGATTTACTGAATTATATCTTAACTCCTCCACCACATTAAACCGAAACTTCTGAACACAAACAAGCAGTCGTCAGTCTACATGCCGAGCAGTAATTTAGCACTTTGGAATGAAACAGCGCTGTGTGACACAATATTTAGTAGTTAATATTTAAAAACGAAACTCCACCCATCATGTGACTCACACGAGTCAAAGCAGGAAACTGTCTCTAACTCTCACTGAAGAGACA
>NW_024629835.1:0-1521 GCF_008729295.1 Plectropomus leopardus
AATCCTAAAAATATCCCCAAATTCTAGAAACATTCTAGAATCCTACAAACGTCCTGAAATCCCAGAAACATGTATGGGGCTGCTGTGACTGGCTTCGGGCCTCCAGACATTCTGCAAAAGTGGCCCCAAAGCAAAGCGAGTGGAGTATCCCTGCCACAGTGAGTATTATTTAGCCTCGGACTTATTTTCTTATGTGCACCACCTTTTGTGTGAGGAAACACCGCCCTCTGCTGGCCACTAGCGGTGCTGCTCTGCAGGAAACACGACGCTATGTGTTTCTGTCTCCACTGACACGTCCTGCTAGATGAAGAGATTAAACTCCCCTTATAATACACCACAACATATCACACAGAGCAAGGGTAAAAAAACAGATGGGGAGGTTCACTATGAGAAGCATAAACCGGATTATGCACACGGTTAATCCGGGGGTTGTTTATTCCACCTCTTTTCCTATTTTAACATCTTTCCTGCTTTTCCGTAGAAAACAAGCGGCTACGTCGCCTTCATCGCTCCGCCCTCGATTACTGCAGATCGCCTGAAACGTTACAGAGTCGCCTCCACCTCTGCGTGGGACAGAGTAAAGTAACCGGGGAGCGTTTTTCAACATCAAAACCAAGCGGAATTCTGGATTTTGCACGTTTTATGGTTGAATTTCAGTATGGATTCATAAGCAGATCCTGACTGCAGGGCGCTTCCTCTGCACCACAGCTTCCACATTTTAGCCCCACAATGTATCAAACAATACGGACGCTTTTACTATCAAATGCGCGGTGCTGGGATGCCGACAGCAAGAGGTCGTACCAGGACTTGTTTGAACGGCTTGATACCAATAAAGATGGGAAGGTGGACGTCGCTGAATTGCGGGCGGGCCTCAAGGCGATGGGCATATTCCGCCAGGGAGCCGCACAGGTAAAGGCTCAGGGGCCGGGGGTCCTGTACAGACAGGAGTTTAGGGCTTGGCCCGCTCGGTTTGCATGACATTCTTCAGCTGTGTAAAGTGTGTTTATGTTACTGCGCTAGGGGACTGTACTTTATTTATCGGAGTAGGTTTGCAGCTGGAGTGTGACTTTTTGAAAAATTTATATTTTTATTTTATTTTATTCTATTTTATTTTATCTATTTTTTTTTTTTTTTTTTTTTTTACTTAAGCCTCTTTGAGTGACTAGGAAAAAATGCACGACCTTTCCTTAACTATAATTAGCCATATTTTAGAGATTCTGACTGTGATAAAGGTGTGATTTTGGATATTTTTTTAGAAGAAAAGTATTGCATTTCAAACCCAAGTGCAGGTTTGATATTATTTAACCCTCCAAAACCTGGGCAAATGGGTTTGATTTATGTAAAAAATATGGGGAGAAGGCAATGAGCATCTTCACAAGACATGGCCCAAAGATTAACAAGAACAAAACAAAAAACTACAAAAAAAAGAAATCAAACTAGTTTGTTCAGGTTTCAAAGAGTTGAATAGCTGGTGAACAAGTTGCATGTCCTTCCTCTAAGCCAAACCAAAAATGTAACCCC
>NW_024629836.1:0-3707 GCF_008729295.1 Plectropomus leopardus
GAGTTACACAGCAGGTGATTTCATCAGAGGAGGTTTCGAGGACGTCGTGCTAATAACACGGTTCAAAACTCCCGATGTGGATGATTTATTGGGAACAATTGAATCTTTCCTCCTCTCCGCTCCTCTTCCTCCATCCCTCCTCCTCTCTGCATCCTGCTGTCCGTCAGCCGCCTCGATCTGGATTTTAACGACACCGTCAGGAACCTAAGTGAGGAAGAGCCTCACTCCCGGGGGGGAAACAGCTGCCTCCTCCCCACCTGCCTCTGCTGAAAGACGCAGAAACCAAACAGTGCAAACACCTGGACACTTAAAGGTGTGTGTGTGTGTGTGTGTGTGTGTGTGTGTGTGTGTGTGTTTCACAGCACAGCTCTGCAGACAGTAACAGCTTAAGTTTCATAATGATAATAAAAAATAAAGATCAATGATTAAATTCTGGCCAACATCAGCACATCCTGTCCAATGGACATACGGAAGCATCACCTGAATCTGCGTCTCTCTGCATCCTGGCGGCTTGAACACTTTAAGTCCTGATCATTATTATTAAGACCAGCGGCGCTATGACTGTTATTAGTTTCTGCTCTCTGACGAAAACCCTTCATTTCACAAAAAAACTGCATTTCTGGAATTCTGAGGCAGTTTTATGATGGATGAGTGAGTATTTATGAAGTTACATAACGATCTTTGAACAAGATTCATGGCTCTAACATCGCTCCGCATGACCATTATCACAGCCTACACGTCCTCCTCTCATGAAGGGTTAACGCTGATTTATAGTTGAGGCGCCGCGGAAAGTCAACGCTGTTTTTGCGGGCATTTATTCCGAGACGTTCTCATCCCAACTCGTCACGTGGTGCCGCTCTGTCAGTGACCTTCTGCGTCTACTTACGATATTTTATATATCCTTCTGCGTCAGCTGTTTACCCTCCAGGATGCCGTTACCATGACGTCAACAAATGCACATGGAGGGATGATGCAACACGTCATTATGTTTACACAATATGAGCACGTGGTAACCAACGGCGACTGTCACCATGGTGAGGTTGAGGCAAAAGTCAGTTCCGCCGGCCATAAACGTGCAGTGGCGTACGTTACATCATGTTGATACCGGCAGCATTATTGCCTGACACTTCATGTGCACGCATCCGGTTCCCACGCATCCAATGCCGCCCGTGCGCGTTGCATGTGGACATGCCCGGTGCTATCCGCATAATAACAACGCTACCGGTCAGTTGGCGTCCACGTTTGATGCCGTCCAGGAACTTTCCAGGTGGAGGCAGAAGGTGGCTTTAGGCGTCACGTTCGAACGCCGAGAGCACTGACAGACTGGCATCCCGTAAGTGGACACGGAAGTCCGCTGCAAAGCAGCAACACGTGACAACTTTGGATAAGGACACTTTGACCAATCCAACCAACTGAGGCAAAGACTACTGGCCAATCAGAGGGAGCGCAGGGCGGGGCATTCCTTCACTGTCCCTCAAAACGCGAATTCATGTCGACAGCGTCCCGACAGAAAAAAAAGGTTTGTGGACACAGATTGGACATTATCAGCACAACAGCCTCCCTGAGGGACTGTTTCTCACTTTATACGCACTTTTCATTCTTCATTGTGTGATAATTTTGGCTGCTCATGAATGTGGCCCAAATTTTGGTAAGATTGTGTGTTTTTGTTTCGGGGTGAGAACAGGTCGGTTGTGCCGTGCAGAGACTTCACTGCAGGTACGGCACACTTAACGTTAACATTTATGTTGTAAATGTACCGTCAGCGTTACACATCAGACTCTCATGTAGATCTGCAACCAAAGTATGACTTTCATTTTTTCTGATCGCTCCCGAACTGCAAACCAAATGTTTAATAAAATTTCGAGATACGTTTTTGTGGATTTAAACACAAAAACGTGAAGTGAACCCATTTCTAACCGTTTCATCGAGACCCGCAGGTGAAACAAACAGCCGCTCATCCGTCTGTCAGCAGAGAAGCTAATATCTCCCTCAGAAACAGCAGCGGCGGTAATGACAGCGGCGGCCGGTCGGCTAATATGAGGCCTGAAGGAAGAACACGTTTAACTTAGAGCTCTCAGGGAAGCAGGAAGCGTGTCATTTGTCCGTTTGCCGGGAATGAAGGGGACGCCGTGTTAGCATGAGAAAATATTCGAAGCATCCTCCAACCCGATGACTGTAATCTGCACACACCGACGGAGGCAGCAGGTTTGGGATGTTTGACAAAAGAAGGCAAAGGTCAAACTTCAGAGTCCAAAATGACGGGCTGAAATATTCAGTATCGAATAGAGTTATTGTGTGTGTGCGTGTGTGTGTGCGTGCGTGTGTGTGTGTGTGTGTGTGCGTGTGTGTGTGTGCGTGTGTGTTCAGATTGAATGAGTGTAGGAGCTCTCACAGATCACAGATCAGTTGTATAGAAACTTCTCTAAAGCTTCTTTCCTGCTGCACAAAAACACACAACAGGAAAGCAGTTCCACAAAAAACCTCCTAATACATGCGATAATTTTGGTGGTGAAAGTATATGACTGATCAGATTTAGGTGATTTGTTCTTTAGATGATGACAGATGACACTTTTATTTTATTTTATTTTATTTTCCATATCTTTCCAGAGGATGGCTTTCCACACACACAAGCACACTTTTTATTTCTTCTTTCATCTTTTAATTGCACCGATCTAAAAATAAGCCATTAAAATTAATGCTATATCTACATCGTGTGTGTGTGTGTGTGTGTGTGTGTGTGTGTGTGTCTCTGTTTCAGGTGCAGATCATATTGATCAGGGGCTGATTGTTCTGGTTGAGAGCAGCTGTGTGCAGAGCTTTTATCAGTTGCTGCTCGTTTCTCTCTGACTTGTTTCTTTGTGTTTGGTATCATTTTCATTTGACCTTTTTGTAAAAAAAAAAGTTTTCTTTCTGCATCCAGCCTGGTGTGTGTCTCCTCTGGTGTTGCAGCATTTCAGGTTAGTTACTTTATCCAGTGTTTTTCCGTTTAAAAAAGAAAATCAGTATATCAGTGCTTGGGGACGCTGAAGAGAATCATTTAAAAATGTGTCGTGGCTCCTCGAGTTCATCCTCACAAATTTTCCATGAAAAAGAATTTGAGTCTTCCTCTCTTCAGCCAACATTTCTCTCCCGTCGCCTCCCTCTGTGCCAGGATTCAACCTGTGGACGACTCCTGCGTTATGTAACTAGTTACTTCACCTCAGTTCACCGAAAAAGACGAACACAGCCGTATCAACCTTTTTATACATTTAGTACTGATGGAAAATTAACACAAACAAAATTTAAAGTCGGTGGGATTAAAATTTTGGGATGTCACATGGGCATCCCAGTTTTTTGTACATGTAGGTGAAGCATTTGTCACACATGAGTATGAGATTCATAAAAAGATCTATTTTTCACACATTCACATCCCAATTGGTCAAATATCGAGACTTGGTCGTTGCCGTTCACGCCTTTATTTGACGCACCAGGTGTCCTCCTGCGTCTGTTTTTGACGTTCAAGGACGGCGTGTCAAATTCCCCTTAAATGTATTGTGTCTTTTCAAAATAAACTTCCATTTTCACACGAAATGTGAAGTTTCTGCTTTTAGATGCTTTTGGTTCTGCTCTCATACATGAAGTGAACAGCGGGCTCCTGAGTGAAAGTCCAGGGACTGTTGGACCCGTCCACCTCCCCTCTCACACACACACACACACACACACACACA
>NW_024629837.1:0-2551 GCF_008729295.1 Plectropomus leopardus
TTTAGTTACTAATTGCCCTCTTCCCATTTTTTTGAAAGAAATCCAGCCATTATGTTCAGGTTTCAAAGGGTTAAAGGAGTTGAAGAGGTTAAAAACACCTTACAAAAGAGTTTGCTTTGGTTTCTAAAATAAAACAGCAGAGCGTGGTCCGGTATCGTCAGCTGATTGACAGATAAGCAGTGACTCAAACCTGAACTGAACTGTAATCTGTTACGCATGAAATCACTCACGTACACGAGTCGCTTCCGTGTCAAGGAATTTGCTCGCCGTTCTCTTCAGAGAGACATTATTCATGGTGTCAGTCAGCTGGACGGCTGAGACGTGGACGATACAAGGAGGCGGAGGAAGAAGAAAAACACTGAATGTGAAACGTATGAACGGCTGGGACTCCGCTGACAGCAAACGGGAGCACGTGCACGCACCGGAGTTCAAACGCATTTTTAACAATAAATATTTCAGTGAAACTGAGGCAAATTTTCAAAATGTTTTCTCTCAATTTCAAAATACATTCTCTGAAAAGACAAACAATACACCTTTTTGGTTATTTTCATTGCTTTTTTAAATAATATATATAGAATTTTTTGTTAAATAATGAATTCAGAACAGGATTAGTACTGAATATTCAAATATAATTTAGGGACTGTTTGATATTTATGAGGGTGGAGGGCTGGCGCAAAAAAGGGAAGGCGTGATGAATCAGTTTTAAGCACTGGGGCGACTTGTGTTTTTGTTTTGGCTTAGGGGAGAGGAGTATAAATTTAAATGGCTGTATTTTCTATTTATTTTACTCATTTTATTTTGCTTAGTTTTAAAGAAATCATGTTTTAAAAATTTGTTGCCTTTTTTTTCTTAAAGTTCTTTGGTGATATTTAAAGAAAAAAAGGCAACAAATATTGGCTTTTTTTCTTTAAAATATTTATGGGAATTTTATTCTTAAAAAATGTTGGGGGGATTCTTAAAGTTTTCTTTAAATTTTTTTTTTGGCTTTTTTTATTCAAAAAAGTTTGGGTGATTTTTTTCCATGAAATTCTTTTCGTGATTTTTTTCAATTACATTTTTTTTGTGATTTGTTTCGATTTAATTTTTTAAAATGATTTTAAGAGAAAACATTTTCACAATTTCATTTTCCTTCAAAATTTTTTGGGCAATTGATTTTATCTTTAAACATTTTTGGCATTTTTTTTCTTCAAGAATCACAAAAATGACACCACTTATAGCCAGAAACTGTAAAAACATAAATTATGTTTATGAGACAGACTTTTGAAATAAGTCCGACGGTCCTTAACACATTGTGTGTCATTAAACAGGTTCGCGAAAGAGAATTCCATGACTTTTCCAAAACTTTCAGGGTAAATTTAGTTTTCCAAAACTTTTTCAGGCCAAGAAATTTGCAAATTCCATGCCTTTTCCAGGTTTCTCATGACTGCACGAACGCTGACACACACTGCGACAACCAGAAAACTCTTCAGTCAAATTCTTCAAACAGAAACATCTATAAATGCTCTTATTCTAAAGGTCGGAGTGACAGCACCGGTACTTCTATTCTTGTGCAAACGCTGACACACACACACACACACACACACACACACACACACACACACACACACACACACACACACACACACACACACACACAGCTGAGGCCCAGGTGACTGGACGCTGATAAAACGTGTTGCTACGATACCGGGGTGAGAAATGTGAGGAAGTTCATTAAGGGTGAGGTCTGTGAATGAGGGAGAGCAGATCTCCGCTGAGGGACGAAACAAACGAGTGCAGCTTTTGTCCTGCAGCTCATCACTGCGACCGGCTGTGCAGCACACACACTCAAGACTCACAACTGACAGGAACTGACCTCCACAAGCTGCCGCGTGCTCCACACACACACACACACACACACACACACACACACCGCAGAGTCTCTCAACCTCTCAGTTCAGCTACAAAAACATAAGAATACTAATAGGATTAACTTGTTTGACACTTTCAAAACAACAGTTACAACACAATGCACAAACACTAGACAAGCAGAGGCAAACAAATCTGCCCCTTTACGCAGAAAAATGCAGTGTGTTTGCAATTAAATGTATTACTTTTTAACCCTTAGAAACCCCCATCAACAGTAGTTTTCTTGCGCAGCGTCAGGATGCCTTTTAAAACATGGGTAACATGGCGAGAAGTGTCCTGCAAAAAAATAATAAAAAAATAAATATGTGAAAAATTCTCAAAAAAACAAGGGAAATGTCAAGTTCTAATTATATATTTAAAATTTTGTTATAGAAAATTAACAAGTATATTCATTTAATTTTTAGCCATTTTTAAGGTTATTTCTTGTTAGTTTGTTTTTTTAATTTAACAATATATATATCATTCCTTTATGGTTATTTTCTGGGGGTTTTTGTTTGTTTTTTTACTTTTTGGGGGTTTTCAGTTTGGTTTTCGGTTTGTTTCTTTTGACCAATATCATTTTTTGGCCATTTTTTAAGTTGAC
The DNA here is from genome assembly GCF_008729295.1 of Plectropomus leopardus. Lineage (NCBI taxonomy): Eukaryota > Metazoa > Chordata > Actinopteri > Perciformes > Serranidae > Plectropomus > Plectropomus leopardus. The sequence continues at coordinate 2,489 of NW_024629837.1, forward strand.
TAACTTAATACTAACTAAAAAGTATATGGTTTGTCTATGGTGTCCCTGAAACTGGAAAAAAAA
>NW_024629838.1:0-1484 GCF_008729295.1 Plectropomus leopardus
CAGTACACATAAATCTAGTGTAAACACACACCTGGTCACACAAATCTGACTGCCATATACTTGCAAGCACACATGCCCACACCCATCAACGCACACACACACTCCTAAACACTTTTATTTCTGTGTGTGCATCCTGCTCCAACTGCTGCAGCTCAGCCGGTTTGATATAAGTCTCTAACTGCTGTGCTGTAATAAACAATGCCATGAAACATGACTTGGTCCTTAAGGATGCTGTGTTCATGGAGTTAGTCGTCTTGTTGAGCTGTTTAGTTCATTCTGTTTTTGTGTAATGTTGTGTGACTTTGCAGGTTTTCCGTTGAGTTTTATGATTTTTGATAGATATTATGTAAATATATTGCATATTGTGTGTTGTAACTGCAAGGAAAATAGTTTTTGCTTTAAAAAAGTCAAGATACCAAAACTAACTGCCCAGAAAAAAAACATGAACATTGTGTCTTTGTCTTACCTTCTGCCACAGAGCCTCCCTGGAGGCAAGACTGGAGCAGGCGGCAACAAACCAGCAGTTTCCCAGCTGGCCTTGGTGCAGGTCGTGGGCACTGATGCCGTTCACAAACAGATGGGGGTCGCTGCATAACTCCTAGAAAGATAAAGATTATAATCAGTGTTAACTTTTTCTTCAACATGGTGATCTCTGTGGTCGAGGACTTGCTCCGTAATAACCAATGAAATCAGCCTACAGAATGATGAAAGCCTCATAGGTCTTGTAGTTAATAATACTCCTGACCTTGACTAAACCTCTGAATGGCGTTTCAGGCCCCATAGACTGTTATACATGGGCACAAATGATAAACAAATGGCTCCTATGTTCTTTTGAGGGAAAAAACTTACTTTCTTATCAATTTAGGATTTCTAGAAGTTTATTTACATACCGTAAGCTCCTAAATAGACATTTCTGTCTGTGTTGTTTTTCCCTCATATTCACACAGTCGGCATAATGATTTACTCTCCTTTTTTAAAGCTCCTTGAAAAATGTTTTAAAATGAATGTTTGAAATAGTTATTTTCTGTTATATTGTCATGTACTTTGAATTTGGAGTATATAAGGCATCATGTTAATGCCCCATTGTGTTTTCCAGTTAATTTGAAACTTTTTTCAAAAAAATATTCAGGAAAACATGAAAATCGGACTGTTAAAATGAGATTACTCAATGACGGATGTGATTACAGTGATTATGACCGTTGCTAAAAACTTTCAAATTAGACCATACATGTACATGTACTAAAAATGGAACCCAAACAGCTTTCAATTTACTTTGGGTATTTCTTCAAAAGGCATTTTACGTAAATTTCGGTGAATTTTAGAGGAGTTTAATAAGGTTAAAACTATATTTCTATTGTCTGCGGTTAACCTCCAGCTGCTGAACGAGAGCCACCTACAGTAGAAAGATGTTGGGCAGACTGGGCAGCTGCCAGTTGAGGATGAATGTAAAGGATAGGGCGTTAGCCAGGGCACCCACTCAACCA
>NW_024629839.1:0-3936 GCF_008729295.1 Plectropomus leopardus
ATAAAAAAAACCCAACAACAACACAAAAATGAATATTTTGAATTTACTACATTCTCAGTAGATATTTATGATTATCACAGCATACCATATGTCAATATGTCATCACCTGGAGCAATGAGTACGAAAAAAAAGCTTGTAGGAAAATATTTGAATTTATTTTCTGGTACATTTAACCAGTTTCTTTCTCATTTTTGGGTCATTTCTTCTTTTAGTACTTATTGCCCTATTCTCGTGTTTTGGAAAGAATTAAGCCTATTTGCATACACACACACACACACACATATATATTTATATATAGCAGTGATGAGCGCGTGAGCGGCTCTCCAAAGTTGTAATTCCGAGTGGAAAATTCGGAAATGTCGAAGATACCCGAGTTGCCGAGTTGTGACGTTTGCGTGACGTTTCCGGGCAGAAGAAATGGCGGAAATCGTGGAAACAGCGTCAACAACTGACGGTAAAAATGATTTATTTGGTCATTTTGTTCTTCGTAGCTCTCATTTACTTTTAGTATTTGCACATTTTAGTTTATGCATCTATGAGCTGCAGCAAGCGAACAATATATAAAACTATAACGTATAAACATAGAATTGAAGTGGAAACGGCTTTCAGCCTCATTTTTAAATAATCTCAGTATTAAAAAGGCACAAATCTTCTCTGTAGCTTCATGTTGTTCCCACTTTACCGCCTCAAAGCTCATCAACGCAACGAGGCTCCTTTCAAAACGTGGGAGGACAATGAGTGCCAAAACCTGAAAGACCCAAAAACAGCAAGAAATTAGCAAAATGTACCAGAAAATGACCTGAAAGTTAGTAAAATAAATACATAAAAGGGAAAAAGGAAATGACCTACAAAAAGGGGCTGAAGAAATTATAATAATTCTCACATAATTTTAAATATGTAATCATGAAAAAGCTATAAAAAATAGTATTTCTCATAGATATTTTTTTTTTCCGTAGACATTTTCTCTTGCAACATATGTAAAAGCCTTCTGTGATTTTCTTGTTTTTTTTAAATGTATTTGTTGTTTTTACTTTGTAGTAAAAAGAAGAAATGACCACAAAATTAGCAAGAAATTAGTTAAATGTACCAGAAAATTACCTGACTATTAGTACAAAAATTAAATCAAATAAAAATGTAAAAAAGGGAAAAATAACTGCAAAATTCTAACAATTCTCTAACCTAATTTGAAATATATAATCATAAAAATAGACGATAAATATAGTTTTTAACCTAGCTTTTTTTAATTCTTTCATCAGACATTTTCCCCCAAGCTTGTTTAAAATAATTTTCGGACTCTACATATTTGGTGCAATTTGTATAACATTTAGTACTTCCTTTTTTTCTGTTTTCGTTTGTTTCTTTCTTTTTTCACATTTTTGCTCATTTTCAAGTAATTTCTTGTAGCTTTTTACTTTTTTTTTTTTTTTTGCCATTTTTTGGCCGATTTCTTGCTAAGTTGCCTTTTGCTTACTTTCCATATTTTTTAAAGAAATCAAGGAATCAAAGGGTTAAATTCCTTCGAGCTGACAGGAGTTAAAGCCGTTGTTTGGAGAGTCGTCCTGCCCGTTCAGTGCCTCTGCTCTCCTGTTTACAAGTGGCTGATTATGTAAGACACACACACACACACACACACACACACACACACACACACGAAGCAGGAGATAACGTGGACTAACAAACCACAACCTGCTGCTGTTGAAACACTGAGAACTTTTTATCTTTTCAAATGTCAAAAAGCCTTTTGATTGTGTAATATAAGGAACATTTTGTTTTTGCTAAAAGTTCAACTGTATGTTTTAAAGCTCTGTGGTGTTTCGGCGTATCGCAGAGTCATCGGAGGGAGTATTAATGTAAAGTATTACTTCACTGAGCGTCTGGATGAATAGCTTCCTGTTTGTCGGCTTGCACACATGCAGTACACACCATCAGAAATCTCCCTAAAGCTTTAAAACTCGAGCAAATTATTGCAATTTCTATGAAAAACATGGGAAAAAGGCCACGAGCAACTTGGTAAAAAACGTTGCACAAATTGCAAGAAATTTAGAAAATGATTCCTGGAGCATCTTCGCTTTTTTTTCGCTGCTTTCAGACACCTTTTGGAAGCATTTCAACCTTTTAACTCCAAATTTGTGCAATTTCTTTCAAAAACACAGAGAAAAAGGCAACGAAAAACTTAACAAGAAATGTCCTGCAAATTGCAAATAAATAAATAAATAAAGATTCAGATTTTTTTTAAATAAACTATATGGAAAATGTCCAGACAACTATGTATTTAGAATTATCACAATTATATATCTTAAATTATTTTACAACTTTATCATTATATTGGGTAGTTTTTAGGCCATTTCCTCGTTTTATTTATTTATTATTTTATTTTTACCTTCCATTTTTTGTTTTGTTGTTTTGATTCTTTTTTTTCACTAATTGTTTGCTATTTTTTTGGGTCATTAGTTAATAAGTTCCTTATGGCTTTTATCTCATGTTTTTGAAAGAAACCAAGCCAATTTGTTCAAGTTTTAAAGGCTTAAAAAGCCTTGGGGAATAAGGAAAATATAGGGATTTTTTTTAATTTATAGTTATCATTGTTACATGTTTTGATTATAGATTTGGAGCATTTTTTCCAGGTCATTTTTCTTTACTAAAACGTGCTGTGAATACATCACAGGGACATTTTTTCCTCTTTTTTTACATAAAAAATATTCAATAAATCGCGTGAGCGCTCGTCTTCTCTCCGTCCTCCTCCTCGTGTCTTGTGTTTTTTTCTCAGCTCCTCGTCTTGTCTCTCTTATATTCCAGCGTCCACTGCCACAGGGTGATAATGTGGTGTCTGCACTTCTGCGCCGTCCACAGATTAACCGTGCTTTTGTCGGGGGGTACAAAGGGAAAAAAAAGGCCCCTCCCCTGCTGCTGAGCCGGGGCTTTCAGCATGGCCCCCTGCCAGGGGAGGCTTTAAAAGGGTGGGGGCGCGTGGCTCCTCTCACTCTCACGGCAGGACAAACCAAGGGCATCAAAGCAAGGTGAGTCCCCTGTCCCTCGCCCAGCACTGCACGGGACGGCTCCGCAGCAGCCAGGACGGCACGCCGCGGCCCCCCATCCACCATCCACACACTCAAATCCCCCAAACACAGGGGCCGAGCGGGCTCCGGGGCCCCGCGGGCCGTCACTGATGGTGGGAAACAGCGGTGGGGAGGAAATGGGCAGAAAATCAGATAAAGAGATAGAAAGGGTGGGAGAGGAGTGGAGATGACGCCTCTGGCATCTCTGACCTTCTTTATTTTTGTGCAGGAGCTAAAAATAGACTCTGGTGTTTTCCTCTTCATTCGCTCTTTTATGCCGCAGTTAAACGACACTAAAGTTTCAGTGGCTTTCATGACACTTTTTTTTTTGGCAAGTTTGAACCGCTGATCTGTGCAAACTTTTCTGCCCTGCACAGATAATTAAACGCGTGTTTGTCGAACTTCTCAGACTTTATGTGCACAGAGTCTCTCTCTTGTCTGTTTGTGCTAAAGGTCTTTTTTTTGTCCTCCTCTTCCCAGACAAGATGACTCACCACTGCACCAAGTTCTCCGGCCACTGGAAGGTGAGTCTGCAGACGGAAACGTTCGTTCATGCATCATCTCTCCGGAGGGACCTTTTCCAAATTACCTGTTTGCCCCCTGAGATGCGACCGGCTGTTTCTATTGAGAAACCAGAAATTGATTTGATTTCTTGTGAAAACACGGGGAGAAGGCAATGAACAAGATGTGGCCCAAAAAAATTCCAGAAAATTTGTTAAAAAGTTACCTGAACATAAACTAAAAAAAAGAAAGAAAAGGACTCAAAAAAGTACTGAAAAAAAAAGTATTTATTTTATATATATTATTTTTTTCCTTATAATTTAAAAAGTTTTCTGGTATTTCCCCCCCTTTTTTGGATAATTTTCTAATAATTTTCCCC
>NW_024629840.1:0-4232 GCF_008729295.1 Plectropomus leopardus
TTGGATGATCACAGCCTGAGAAGATACCTTTAACCTAAAATCACATCACTTTTTTTGCTGCATAATATTTGTGTTCTGTGTGAAAGTACTTCTGATAAACACCATTCGAAAAAATATATATTGACATGTCGTTTAATCACACAAAAAAGGCCTTTAGAGTTAAAGGAACTTTTTTTTACACTTTCTCTGTTTACTGGATGACAAGCATCCTTTCTTATGCTTAACAGTGTTTCCAATAAATAGTCTATAAAATGATCACGAGGCTTTTAGTCAAAGTGGGCAGGACATCAAACATCCACACGTGTTATGATGCAGGAGGAAGCTGAGAAAGATGCAAACTACACGACCCTTCATCAGTGCTGTCACTGAAGCCTTTTAGAAATCTCTACTTGTACTTGTTGAGATACAAAATATCTAAAATAAGGATGATTATCTGCATTTCGAGCACCCACCTGTTTGCTCTTAGTGTCCTCCTTGGGGTAGAAACAAGAAAGAAAATGTTTGAAAAGAAAACCAACACCATTAATCTCTCTTTTTCTCACACACAAACCATTTCTGTTGAACTCGCTTTAAAAAAACCGAATTGAATTGCAATAATGGTGTGTAAATGAGTGCATTCAAAAATGACTAAAAGCACCAGACGTTCAGGGAATATTACGGGAGAATGAGAGCGAATCTGAATCGATTTGGTGAAAATGAATATTAAAAAATCTGCTGCAGAAAGAGGACGCAAACAAACCAACCTGCTTCTCTTTGTCTTTCTTTTCCGCCTGCAAGGACACACATTTGTGAGTGAGCTACGTTTACATGCAAGACGCAACAGTATAAACACATGTTCACACACACGCACGCACACACACACACACACTCTGACATCATAGCAGACACACTCTTTTCGCCACTTTTATTAGGTTCACCTTCACCGTTAGCCTTCAGTCCCTTCAGACAGTGACTCATGTAATAATAAAGCTTATTGTTGCCGTCAGGTGAGACCCTTGTGGGTCCAGTTTTGCTGATTCTCAGGTTTTATACCAGCTTTGAGACTCACATCGTCCTCTGAGGGGACGTAAAAAACCTCGCCTTGATATTTTGAGGGTACAAGGTGAGTCTGGCAGCGTCATGCATGAAGCACACGCAGGATTTAGACCTTCAGAGAGTCCAGATAAACACTGTCCGACCACTCTGAACACGGATCATTACGTTCATTAACAGCAGACGAGCTGGCGGCCGACCCCCCCGAGGTTTTAACACGCTTCCAATCACCAAATCATTTCACTAATGACCTGCTCCTGTCTCTGCTTCCAGGTGTGGGAATAAGAAAACAGCTGAAAGGAGACTCGTGCTCCTCTGCGGTGCATGAGGCTCTCTGGACAAAAACAACTCTAAAGTTTCCATGCAGACAAGTATGAAAATTCCTCGGATATCATACAAACCAGGATACGTTGTTCTCTGTAGGCTCATTATTTCATCATATACTGTTATTATAAAAACATCTTTTATAGATAGTTTAATGTTAGGTTTAAGTGGCTTTTAGTGCGTTTCTTTAAAAGAGTGTGCACTTAGAATGCAAGTATTTGTACATATAGTAATAAAAATACTGTTTACTTATTTTTGTGTAGGTAATAAATTTCCTCTCAACATTGATCTTGACACACACACACACACACACACACACACACACACACACACACACACCAATAAATCCTTAAAACTATGACTAAAGCTTAGTTTCAAACACACCTTTTCCTTGTTGGGCTCAGACTAGAAAGATGTGAAAACAAGAAAGAAAAAGACAAATGACATAAATGTTAATAAAAAAAATTTAAAAAAAAACCTTCATTACTGAGTATCAAAGAAAACATGAAGGTGTTTGGATGACGGCTCACCTTTTCCTTATCAAGCTTTTTGGAAAAAGAAAATAATGAAACAAAGACATATTAAGAAACAAAAAGACCGAAAACAACAAATAGAAGACATGAGAAAGACAAAAAGTTAATGATGCTGTGTGAAAAAGGAAAAAAATATGGAAACATGAACACAGTGTACACACACACACACACACACACACACACACACACACACACGCACGCGCGCGATAACAGTGAGGTAAATGGCGTCAGGATTTTTAGTCGCTCGGAGATGAGAGCCGGCAGGAGAGGAGAGGTTAGTCGTGGAAATGTTGGAGGAAGCTATTTTAAAGGAAGCAAACCTTCTCCTGCTCCTCCTCACTGTCATCATAGTCTGAGGACTCGTCCTACAGGAGGACAGACGGCAAACAACTTACTGAAGACACAAACTACGACATCAAGTAAAATTCAGCAAAGTGAAACTGTTATATAACCAACAGATCTCTAGTTTCTTGCCACGCTTTCAATTTTTAGGACAAATTATCTGCTCAGTGATGAATATTAAAGCTTATGTATAAATATGAAACTACACTTCCAAAGTGTGTCTTTCTGTTTGTTGTCTCCTTGATTTGCACAGACGTGCCGTCGTTTGTTCTCAACAGCTGCGAGCGCTCCGCATTTTCTTTTTAAGGTTTGAAATATCTCAAGTTTTTGTTCACAACTTCAACCAGAGTAACAGCAGGCACCATGAAGCACGCAGCAGCTTCCCTGGAGCATCGTTTTTAGGGCTGTTAGTTAAAAAAAAGCAATGTCTGGTGAAACACTTAATTCTACGCAAAGATGCAAATCTGCATTGTCATGGTGACTTTTTCTGTTAAAGGACGGAGTATTTACAGACACCGGTGACACACGGATCTCTGCTGAGCTCAGGTCAGAGCAAAAACAGCATCCACAGTTTCACCTGACATGTTTCTTCTCCTATTTTCTACACAAAATTTGTGATTACAGCTGCACCAAACAATGTTTTTTTATAGAATAAACAATGTTTTGTCTGAAATGAAACACAATGCGACACCTACAGTATAGTCTTTACGTACAGGGGCGTGTTTCAAAACAGCTTTTTCACTGAAACTGACTTTGTAAAACTGTCCAGGCTGAAAATGTTCAGCGTTGACGTGCTGTTGAGAAGCCTTATCTTATTCGTGAGGAGTAACGAATGAGGCGGCATGCTGCAGAAATAGTATTAATAGAACTTTTTTACATGTTTACATATAAGTGCACACTTACTCTTCTGTGATATTTAGGAACAGAGGCGTCAGGATACAGCCAGGTTTGGCTTTTTTCAGGCCTCTGATTGGTTAACATCTTCTTTTCTGTGTTTTTTGGTTAGATCGCAATTGTTTAGTAAAAAATTTCCTTCTATGTGTGGACCTTGTTTTCCAAAATTCAATAATTATAAGTCCTTTGGTCACTTTTGGGATAAATTTTCTGCCTAAACGTGGTGACGAACTAAAGCTTAAAAAAGCTTTTTTTGACCAAAATCTGTTTTGTATCATAGTTTCTATTTTTTTCTTTGTAGTTATTTCATTTTATGTTATGGTTTATTTGCTTTAGTGCTGCATATTTAATTTGATATTTTTGTTTAATGATGTTTGTCTGTAACGTCGCTGCCTGTTTTGGCGGAGACTTTTGAGAGAGTTTTTAAACCTCAAGAGATTTTTTCTGGTTAAATTAATCTGGTTAAACCTTTTATTGTCTCTGATCAGTTGGGTTGGTACATGTGTGAAGGAATTTAACCTCCGACTGCCAGAGACTTTCATGGGCAATAATACTCAAATATTTATACTTATATATATTAATGCATTTGCACTTAAATTTGTAGTGTTTTTATTCTTGCACATTTTTTAAAATTAATTCTAGACTTTGTTTTATTGTGTTCATTTGTTGTTTCTGCCGGTTTTAGATTTTAGGGCCCTTTTTTATTGTTGCTTACTGGGAACTCGGTTTGTTTTGTTCCCTTTCATGAACGTCATGTTTTGTGATGAAAATAAATCTTGAATACTGAATCATTTGGGGTTTTGTTTCTCCTCTATACTTCATACTGAGTGTGCAGGTGAGACGTGCAGTTTAATATTCCAGTATTTTACTTTTTTTTTTTCTTTAAAACACAACATAAACAAACACAGGTGGGTCTAGATCACAAAAAGAGCACAAGACACAAAACACAAAGTCCTGGTTGCACAAAGGTCGGATTTAAAGAGCGTAACAAACATCACATCACTGACCAACCAACCTTGTTCTCCTTCTCTTTGTTGTCAACCTACAGTTACGGTAGACGGGACAGGGGAGGAGAGGACGGGACAGATCAGGACAGGGGAGGAGAGG
>NW_024629841.1:0-2231 GCF_008729295.1 Plectropomus leopardus
TTCAATTATTTTGAATTATGTTACCAAATAATTATATTTTCAAGCAAATTTTCCAAGGTTTGTTTTTGCCTTTTTTTATTTCGATTTTGTTTTGTTCTGTTTTTTTGTTTTTTTGTTTTTTTACTAATTCTCAGGTAATTTTCTCTTAGTTCTTAACAGTTTCTTGCTAATTTCTGGGTCATTTCTTCTTTTGTTCCCTTCTTCCCATGCTTTTGAAAGAAATCAGGCCAATTTTCTCAGAGGTTAATAAGTCGTGTGAGACAAATAATAACTACACACTGAATAACCCGAAGCACAGTTTCTGCACTGAAACCATCACGATCCCTCATCCAACACTCTCTCTGTGTCTCTCTGATGGATTTCCTCACAGCTTTTAAGTCTTTTTCAGTCTTTTAGCTCTCCGTCTTTCTTCCCTCGCTCTCATCTACATCCAGCTGTTTTATCGTCACGCCCCGCAGCGACTTCCATCCATCTCGTCCTCGCTGTCCCTGCAGCCTCACATCGGATGAGACTCCAATCCAAACAACAGGATTATCAGAGGAGGAGCACAGGAAGCAGAGGACCTCTTCATCACATTCCTCAAATTAACTGTGTGTGTGTGTGTGTGTGTGTGTGTGTGTGTGTGTGTGTGTGAAAGCAGGTCACACAGTGTTGGTGTGTGCACTCATGAATGAGGAGGATTATCTGGAGGGATTTTCGCATAAACTGACAGAAACATGAATGTGACTGAGGACAGGCTTATGGCTTCAATATTTATTGATTTCTTGCTTATTTTTCATCCATTTCTTGTTAAGTTGCTCTTAACCTATTCCCCCTTTTTTTTAATTAGGACAACTATTTAAACGCTTTAAGTCATTTCTGCGTGTAAAACATTTAAAAGTCTCTTCAGTATCACCACAAAATATGGAAATACTTTTTTCTTTTTAATAATGTAAATCTATTTTAAATAATATTTGGAGCTTATTGCGATGATCCAAACAAAGTTAAGCACATATCTTTGGATATTAATCATTGTACTGTGAGAAAATGCTGTTAATTAGATAAATTATTTTATTGTTCAGTAAAAGCAGAAACAACCTGTAATTCTCTCCTGTATGAGGTATTTCCTGCCTCATAATCTCTTAAAAAGTACTTCAAAGAAAAACTACTAATTATGTTTTGGTTCTGCAGAAAGTTGAATTGCGGTTTGACTGCGGTCTGTCTGCTTTCACTTCCTCCTACAGGCGACACAACCAGTAACCACAGCGGGCAGGTCGCTCTAACATTTCCAGAAAATCACACGCTCTGAACCACACAGGTCAACGTTCAGCAGTTCAGAGGGCAGTGAGTTCAAACGAGCTGTTTCTTGACCAAAAAACAATTTGTGTCAAATGTGTCAAACGGAAAAAAAACAAACCAAAAAAACTCATTTTCACACCATTATTCTTCTCATTTGACTCTGGATAAAGATTTTCTTTAATATTGTCCCATAATGGGAGCTGTACAGCCAGAATTTAACATTTAATCCAACTAGCTGTTGGTGATACTGAATAAAATCCATGTATCTCAGCTTATAGTAATATATAAAATTACTATTCAAAATAAAAGCCATGGGTCCTGTTTGATTTCCTTCACTATAATAATATTTTTTTTAAATTTCACTAAAAAATAGTTTCTTATAACCATATTTTATTAAATGCTGTTATAACAGTAGTGTATTCAACTTTATTATATGACTGTAGCTACTTTATTTTACTTTATTGTAACTGCAGTTCATTCAATAATTTTGTATTTTAGTCGTTAAGGTAAGTTTAAAGGACATTTGAAAATATTGAGATATACAATGTATTGTGTATCGCGATATAGCCTTAAAATATCGTAATTTTATTTTAAATCCAGCCCTAATATATATGTAAAAATATGTTTGTATAGATAGACCGTCCACTTCCAGCTGCTTAATTATAATCTGTATAATCTCAGTCTTCTGCTCAGTGCCGGGCAGGTTTCTTCTCTCTGGCTGTGTTTCTGTCCGTCCTGTACTTTAATTCTTGCTGGTTTTCTGTTATATATATTTTTTGTTATACTATTTTAAATTCCCTGCATCTCCGGTTCCACCAGCAGCTATTGTTAGACGTCAGCAGACACACCTCGGACACACTTTCACACACATTTCTCTGTCACACAGTTTCAACACAACAGTGACACACAAGATCATAACGCTGTGAATGCTTTGCATACTACACACTATTCAC
>NW_024629842.1:0-4972 GCF_008729295.1 Plectropomus leopardus
GTGTGTGTGTGTGTGTGTCAGAGGAGAGAGAGAGGGGGGAAAAAGGGGGCAGGCGTTCTTAAAACACTGTGGAGTCCAGATCTGAAATAAAACATAAAAAAAGGGGAGAAGAAGAAGGAGGAGGAGGAGGGAAAAAAGGGAGGAGGGATTGTGCTCGAGTGTGTTATGTGTGCGGATCCTATGAAGTGAACGCAGCCGGGGAGTAAATTGTGCGAGCCCGGAGAGCTCAGCTCTGCATGTTCGAGCTGGCACTTTTGATTTAGACAGATTTTTTTTTTTTTTTTTTCTTGCCGCAAGATCTTTTTTTTCTGCCCCTCCTGGTTTATTATCAGCTAAGACAAAGGCAGGAGAAAAAGAGCTAAAGAGAGAGAGTGAATAGATGTTGCGCAGCTGAAAGCAGAGGAAGCGGCAGAGAGAGTTTTCCAGCCATCGCGCTCCCCCGACCGCAGCCTTTTCTTCCTGGGAGATTAAAAAAAAGGAAAGGACAAAAGCGTCTCCCTCCCACCTTCTCCAACCATCCGATCACCAGCCTGCACGCCGCTCTGCGCGTGTGTGTGTGTGTGTGTGTGTGCACATAAGGACGCCGCTGGTGTATGGTGCTTTTCTCCCAGCCCTCAAAGGCATGGAGTGAAGATGATGCAGCCGGGGGCTTAGTGAGAGATCGCTCCGCAAAAAAACCCCTTCCCCTCACCAGCAGGGCCAGACCAAGAGGAGCAACTCCGGGGGAGGGGGGAGGGGGGGTTGAAGGAGTGAAGGAGGAGGAGGAGGAGAAGAAGAGATAGAGAGGAGGGGGGTACCCTCCTTGGATTATTACACAGGGTCTTGCACTTCCTTTTTTTTTTTGTATTTTTTGCTTTTTTCCACTCGCCTCTTGTGTTTTTCGCTGTGATGCGTAGTTTTTAAGCAGAAGAATGTGGAGACAACATTTTCCAGGCAAGCAGCATGTTTCCTGTTTTCTTTTCTGGATGTCTAATAAAGTCTGGCATGTGGGAGGTGGGAGGGAGGGAGGTAGGTGGATGGGGGGAGAGGTGGGGGAGTGTGGATGAGAGGAGTGTGTGTGTGGGTGTGTTGTGTGGTCGCTAAGGTGGGCGAGTAGTCCAACATGTTGTCTTCTTTTTTTTCTTCTTTTTTTTGAGGTCCACCCGTCCTGCTGCACTTGGCTCCGTGTTTCTCTCTTCCTCTGCGGTGTTGAGCTCCGAGCGCGTTCTGTAGCTCGGGGCAACGCCGGAGAATAAAAGAGCGGGAAAAAAAGAGAGAGAGAGGAAAGGGGAGGGGAGGTCCGGTGTGGTTGTGCCATGGATGCTGTTGACACCCGCTTTTGTCCCGTGGTGGAGTGTGGGCCCGGCCCGCCCATGCACACAGAGGGTACCATTTAAAACAGGCGTGCGCTCATTTTCTTGGCAGGGGATGGATTGGTGTGGCGGGCAGCCGGGTGGTGACAGGGGTGGGGCACTGGCAGTGCAGGACAAGTGGCCTTTGTGTGCTACTTTTGGGGAAGTGAAGGGAGGGAAGGGCAGGGAGGAGGCTGCCAACAAAGGGTGCTTATACCCGCCCCCCTCCTCACCCGCCTTACCCCCTCTCTTCAACCACTACAACTCATGCAGTGACCTCGCGCTGTCACAGGCAGATGAAGGGTTGGTGTGTGTTTATGGCAGGTTGTGTGTGTGTATGAGGGAGGGAAGTAGTAAATGAGTAATTCAGCCTCAGTAAACCAGAAGTACAGGCTCTGGCAGAGTGCCATACGAAAAGGGAGGAAACTCCAGCAAGGAAAACAAAGTGTTGTTTGACCCAACGGCACATCTGTGCATTATGCCAAGCTTCTCCGTTACTCCGCAGTCAAGCTTCCTGGCAGGCCGCCAAGGTTGTGTGCGGGTTCCTATTCATTTGTTGCCACACATGCAAGTGCATTCCTGTTGTGTCCATGTTTTCATACAGATCTCACTCTGCCTTTTGCAACGTATGCCTCCACATGAGCACTTACTGCACACAAGATTGCACATGAGTAGAGATTTAATAGCATGTGAATGTTGTCTAGAATCTCATCCAGTCCATTTGAGTTTCGCACACATTTTTGTACCACTCCAAAAACTGATAGTCCCAATTCATAGCTATTAAGTGGATAGGCTTAAATTATTGATATATGCATGAGAGTTTAACTGGGGAGCTAAAGCTGACAGGATGCTATCGGCAAGATCGTTCTTTCAGAGACCACTCTGTTGGTCTTGCTGAACTGCAAAATCACACAGTTTACTCACAAATGTAGAGTGATGTCAAAGGTTTTTTTTTCCTTTCTAGAACAAATTATCTTTGGCCAAGCACAGATGCCAAATTGCAGAGAGCACATTAGCCAGACAACAGCCAAGTTTTAGTTTGGCCTTTGGGCAGAGTTACTTGGAGAATTATTGTTAATTAGCTGCAGCTGATAGAATCAACTGCCAGCGACGTTTGCTATTTCAAACTGCAAAAATCGGCATTCATTTACAATTTTATACAGAAAATAACTCAAAGTAAAAAGGGATAATAATTTAATTTTGTCCCTTTCCCAATGCACAAAAAAACCCCACAAATGCCACTAAGATAGGCTTTTTTTTTTAAAAAAAATGTAATTGGAAAAGCAACAATCAGCATTGACACTGGGGTCAAATTACATTACATTAATATCAGCTCTGGCTCTAGGATCAGCATTAATGGAAACAGAGCACATGTGTGAACGCCCTAATTCTTGTCCCTTTATCAGCTAGATGCAATGATGAGCCACTTCTAAATACGGTCCATCTCCGTCCAAGCAGAGCTCAAACTTCGATCCAAATTAGTAAAAGAAGTAATCGCTGTGAAGTTTTCACTGGCTTCCATGCTGTTTTCTGCTGTTCACTAACGTGTTTTCCAGTCTGTCTATTGAACGTGAAACGCCAAAAAAAACAGTCTCTCTCTCTCTCACACACACACACACACACGCACACAGGAAGGCATATTCGTCTGCTGCAGAGCTACACAGCTCTTGTCTACTGGTAATGGGAAAGGACATAATTTGCAGGGTCATCTGTGTTTAAAAAACCTGCATTCACACGCTAATTTGGTGGAAATGGGGAATTTGTTAGTGTATCCGGCTGTTTTGCCAACCTGGAACTACCACACAAAGCATAAGCCACATACCCATACTATAACCCTTGTTACCACTCCATGGGCATGTTCCCCCTCCTGCACACAGCCATGACTGGCCTCCTGTGTTAACCAGAGGATGTGGGTCACGTTTCAGCACAGCGCTGCTTACGATGGCACAGTAAATTGCCCTAACTGTTGGCGGTCAGCTGCAGCACAAGCAGCCGCCACCCCCACCCAGCCTTGTTGTCAAGAAGGAGCCACCTGCAAACAGCAGCTTGAGGTTGCTAGGTAACCGGTGGCAGCAGCTGATGATAGTATGGCAGAGGGCTCGCCTGGTCTCCCATTACCACCAAAGTGACTCCTGTTGCTGTTTCCTACTCTCTCCTCTCGTCTTTTTTCCCCCATTTCTGACTACACCACTGCGTGTCCCTTCTAGTCCCTCTTCCCCTCACGGAGGCAACATAACACCAACAGCAGAGGCCAGCGGTAGGAAGAAACTCCTCGCTTGCTTCCCCACATAATGGAAACTCTGGCCTCATCTCCCGTTGCGCCACTCGGCTGGGTCCTGCTGCCAGACTCTGACTAAGTGTTGCTGGCTCAGGAACGGCAGCCTGCAGCCCGGCCCGGGTTCGAGTTCCACAAGTATTTATCTACAGAAATGATTAAAATACTGATGACTGAGAGAGATCAGGCACAAAAAAATCTCGCAAATGCTGCTAATCTACATCAAGTGGTTTTAAGCCTTTTCACAGGAGACCTAGATTTCCAAAATAATTTTCATTGTGACCCAGTTCCCATTTTTGACGACTGTTGTGTGATCTAATTGAGAAAAATGTTCTGTTTTTAGACCGCCAACTGAGCCTTCCACCTTTTATCACAGGGACTTGAAAAGAATTTGGTGAAATGATATCTAGCAGTAATGGATAACAATTTTTAAAATGTAATTTCAAGGCCCATTTTCATCATCTTGAAACCCACATGATAAATCCTCCTGAGCTTTTAGGAAGTAGAGAGGATTCCTTTCAGAAATCATCATGTGCTTTAATTCAAGTACACAGCGATCACAAAATCTAATTCAAGGTCTGACTTATTGTATGTTTCTATTTTAAATCTACTGAGCAGTTAAGGAGGCAAAAAGATTAGCAGGATGTGGCTTATTTAGGTTGTAAATTTTGGATTATTGATCAGATTAACCCTTTGAAACCTGAGCAAACTGGCTTGATTTCTTTCAAAAAAGAAGGTAATGAGCAATTTAGTAAGTGACCCAAAGATTGTCAAAAAAAAAGGAAAAAGTACAAGAAAATTACCTGAAAATTAGCGCTCCACACCCACATACACACACACACACACACACACACACACACACACACACATACATACACAAAAACACAATGTGAAAGTAAAAAAAATAAAAAAAATAAAAATATACTTTTATGGTGATTTTCCCATAGCTTTTTAAAACATTCTCTTTTTTTTGCAATTTCTTGTAATTTGAGGGATATTTCTTGCCCAGTTGCTCATTGCTTTTTTTCTGATTTTTTGGAAAGAAAATCAAACCAATTTGCTCAGTGTTAAAAGGTTTAAATACTTGTGAAAGGTGTTTAAATGCAGCACCAAACAAGTACTGTCAATCCAGGTTTCGAAGGGTTAAATAAGCCAGCTTCCCTTTGAGCTCTGGTTACTCATGACATGGCTTTGTCAAAGGGCTGATTTGCCACCACTTTTGACATTTTTATAACCCGTGCAATTAATTGATTTTATAGATTATTCGCTAATGAAGAAAATTAGTTGCAGCCCGAGATCTGACAGAGCACATCAGCAGGGTGTGTGTGTGTGTGTGTGTGTGTGTGTGTGTGTGTGTGTGTGTGTG
>NW_024629843.1:0-3775 GCF_008729295.1 Plectropomus leopardus
ATTTATTTATATATTTATTCATTTAATGTGGTGAGTCCCTCAACCTGTGAAAATGCAAAATTATATTCGTCCCCCCACGTGCGCGGTCTGCTTAGTGGGATCTGGACATGATGTTCCAACTGCTTGAGCTCACAGCAGGGGCATGACACTTGCGATTTTTGAAAGGGGAAATGGCACCGCAAGGACGATATGTTTTACGCACTACGCATCTAAGCTTCTCACGTATTTGGATAAAACAAAAATACATATAAAAGGCATGAATGAGCAAAGCTGAAGCACGCACACATAGGCTCACACAGTTCTTTCCATCTTTGTGGATTTGACAAATAAACAAACCCTCCCTTTCTAAACATTTAATTGCTCCACAACCTTCTCTTAAAAGGTAAAAAAAAAAAAAAATGCATTTTTACGCACGCATGACTCTGGCCTGTTAAACATTACACTGAGCGCAGAGATTGTATTTTGTGTGGCGGGGAAAGGTCAACGTCACGGCTACGGATCTAAGCACGGACCCGACCACCTGCTCGCTAGGTGAGTCTCCTTTCCCTGCGGGGGTGGATCTAGTGCCAGATCAGTCAAAGCTGATTTATCCTGAATGGCCTCAAGTGTGCAGACGCACCGGCACTTATACCAGCGGTTATGATAACATGCACTTTTTCTTGTTCCCCTTCTTCTTTTCTTTTAGGAATTTGTAATGGATTGAGTTTCTCCTCTTTAACATCCAACATCAAGCCTCGCTTGCTTCCAACACCCACTCAGGTTTCTGGTTGTGTTTGTCTAGTTTACAGCTCTAATATTTCAAGAAACATGACACAGTGCTCTGAAATATTAACCTGCAATTCTTTATGTTTGGGTTATTAGTTGAATTAAAGTGGAGTGGGGCCTCTTGTAGCCGCGGCAGCTGCAATCTTTCATTGTGAGCGTTATTGCAGAATGATTTTTAAAGTGACACGTCTGACTGCTTCCGTAAACGTCCCTCTTTTATGTAATGATGTTCATACCGTTTTCATCTATTCCTCTGCCTGCAGTGACTAGTCGGCGGTGACACACAGAAGGCCACTCTTGGAGCAAACAACAGTGTGTTTTGTTCGGCTGTGTGGGACCCTTTCATCTGCATGTGTGGTCCTTAAAAAAGAAGGAGTTGAGGATAAGAAGACATTTGTGGAAAACGGGGAAATCCAACTCCTCCTTTAGGCTCCTCGGCAACTTTACGTACGAGCCTAAAGCCATTCCATCCCAATCAATATCACATCTGATGGTGTTTTCTGGTTTTCCCTTCCAGCCCAGCAAGCACACAGCAAAGATTTAAATTTGTGTTGGATGTTTGTCAGCCTCAGCCGTTTTTTTTCGGCTGTGCACGCGCTTTGGTGTTGGTGATTAGAGGACACGTTCCGAGCTGCTGAGTATTGATTGTTTAGCATAGATTGTTGTGTGTGTGTGTGTGTGTGTGTGTGTGTGTGTGTGTGTGTGTGTGTGTGTGTGTGTGTGTGTGTGTGTGTGTGTGTGTGTGTTACTCTCTTTTGTGTGTTTGCAGCTAATATCTACCACGATAATATCGCATCCAAAAGGAAACCCCGGACGGCCATTGGGCATCTTGACATCACATGGACCCGAGGTCACGTGGTCCGCGAGGCAGAGGGAGGGGAGGAGAAGAGCGGGGTGGGGTGATTTTTTTGTGTAAATCTAGACAGTAATGCCCCGCCGATAATTCACGGTGCCTCGTAAAAAGTCGGCATTAAAGCGCCCCGGGCCTACAAATCACCGGCGCCAAATTATGAGTACGCTCGACTTCACCAACGCGCTGTTTTCCAAATATCAACAAGCTGCCGCGAGCCGCTCCGCTCTGCTCCTTCGAGACTCTCCAACGTATTCCTTCCCGTCTTCCTCTGCTGCTCCTGCCGTGTCTTCTTCATGCGCGCTCGTGTCCAGCGGATATCACCTTCATGTCTTCAATAAGAGAGGCGTCGGGGAGCTCCCTCCCTCCCCCTTTTCTTCATCTCCTTCCTCCTCCTCTCTTGCCCCCTCCTCTTCTTCCTCAGCGGTCTGTTTGTCTCTTTCGGGACTGAACCGGAGCAGCGGGAGTATCCAGCCGTGCGCGCAACCTTTCAACCCCGCCCAAGTGCGCACAGGGGGGGGTTATAGCGCGCAGGGAGCCGGCTCACTGAGCTCCTCTCTGCAGGGGTGCGCCGCGGAGCGGTACCCCGGTCAGTTGTGCTCGGTGACTAGGCTCCCTGAGCCGGCCTGCAGGAGGCAGAGTTGCCCGGAGCAGCAGCAGTTCAACGAGAAGGAGCTGCGGATTTACCCCTGGATGAGGAGCTCAGGTGAGGAGTGGGAGGAGGTGGTGAGGGTGAGAGAGTAATGAGAGTTGATGAAATGATTTGTCGGCCTTCACAGGTGAGTTGGAGGGGGGGGGCAATAATTACGTTAAACGCTCTTTAAACAGTTGGCCCGGTTGCGCAGCGGCCACTGGCGGTAGCTGAACTATGCCTTTCTCTCTTTTTCTCTCTGTCACTTTTTTTACAACCTCCCTCTCTCTCTTTGCTAATCTTTTATGGCTCTGCGACCTCCATAAAACCATAATTTAAGACTTGGTGAATATTCATTAGGTGGTATTGTATTTAAGGAGGGGTGGGGGATAACAGGGGTGGCCAGAGTTCCCAATTTCTCAAATTGTTTGAAAGTGAAGAAAACCTCCAAACAAAGTCTTCTTCCATTCCCGGTGCTCAGTTATCGCTCATATCCAGTGTTTGGCTCCGCTCAGCTCAGCCTCTCAGTCCTGATAGTCTTGTGTTTGTCTGTCAGTGCTATCTGGCCCTCTGAAAGCCCATTGTGCTATTGTACTGTCACCACAATCCGCTAATACTATAAACACTATAAATTAGCAGATGGGTTTGATCTCTGAATGCCTGCCCTTTCCCCCGATTGTAAAAGCGGCTTTGTGAGACAGCAGCCGGCTGGATGCTGAATGGATGCGGGGCCTCGGAGCCTCGAACAACAACAAACACACACAACACAAAGAGTATTTGTATGTTTGCGTTAAAGTAGTGAATGGTGGCGCGTAAAAACCGGGAAATGTGGTGAGAGTGTTTGTGCGTAAACCGTGCGTAAAAGTAAAAGATGTTCTCGAAAACGACAACGTAGAGACAAAAAGAAAGGCAGGATAGCATTTCAAAGCTTGCGCGCGCTTCATTAGAGACCTTAGAAAGGCCCTCTGCCCCCTTGTATTTTTCGTGGCACTTTGGACCAATGTGCGTAACTGGCTCATGCGTAAATACGATCTGTTCATTCAACTTTGAGGGATAATCAGATAACTTCTGTAATTTATATGATGGTTGTTTCTCACGAGCAAGACTGCAACACACACAGACTACAGACCCACTCCGAAATCAGGTCCCTCCTCGGAGGAGCTTCCTGGCAGCTGAACAGCCTTTCGTCGTCTCCGCAGACTTCCTAATTTATTTCCATCACCCTCCCATTCTGGAATCACACTGCCCTGCACATGTTTGTGTGTGTGTGTGTGTGTGTGTGTGTGTGTGTGTGTGTGTGTGTGTGTGTGTGTGTGTGTGTGTGTGTGTGTGTGTGTGTGTGTGTGAATGAGACAAAAAAGAAAAGAAACACAGCAGTGTTTATGAGTTCTTTTCAATCTGAGAGCTGTGTGATACAGAATGAAAAAGGGGAAATTGCATCATGAAATTAAAAGTATTTAATTTGCTAGCGTTTCAGGCTCATAAAGCAAGAGGAACACACACTTTCAGTTGGGTTTTAAGAGGAGTCA
>NW_024629844.1:0-4268 GCF_008729295.1 Plectropomus leopardus
TTATGTATTTTATTAGTACAACTACTTCTACTAACACCACGACTACTACTACTGATAATAATAATAAGTATTTATAAAAAATATATTTGATTAAATTCAACTAAATTGTCATTGCAAAGAAATAAAGATGATACAGAGATATGTTCACAGAAGTAAATTAAGAAGTATTTACAGTAAAATAAACACTGTGATGAGTATAAGAAAAAAAAACGTGTATCTAAGAGTACATTATGTATAAAAGAGTAAGAGCAGAGGAGAAAAGACGAGATGGAGACGCAGTATTTCCGTGATCTGGACAGAAAAAAGACATAAATGTGGACTCACAAAGTGAAGACTTTGTTCCACTCTGGATTCAGGTTTTTGTAAACAGTGTGAGTCTGCAGCCGGTCGTTATTCAGCTCCAGCACGCAGAACGGGTCGCTCTTACCTGCCGAGACGATCACGGCACATTACACAGCCGCTGTTTCACACATCAAATACACAACTGGAGAACAAAGTACACAGTGGAGTATACAGTACTGTGCAGGAGTTTATAGTATGATACAGTATTGAATACAATATGGGAGTATAAAGTGTGATTTAACCCTTTAAACCTGAGCAAATTGGCTTGATTTTTTAAAAACATGGGCAGAAGGCACGAGGAACACAAGAAAAAAAGACCCCAAATTTAGCCATGAATAAATAAAAAATTGCAAAAAATTAGCTGAAAAATAGAAACCACATAAAAGTAAAAAACAAAACAAAACAAAACAAAACAAAACAAAACAGGAAAGGACCTGTGTCTAAAATAAATTAATATTTAATTATGATAATTATGAATATAGTTTTCTGGGATTTCCCCCCTACTTTTTACATATTGATTTTTTTTTAATCTACTATATATTCACAACATTGTTTTGTCAATTTTTTCCTCATGAATAATTTAAACCAATTTATCAATCAAATCTATCCAGGTTTCAAAGGGTTAAAGTACAGTAGAAGAGAATAACGTACAGTATGGAAGTATAAAGTACAATACGGGTGTGTAATGTACAGTACAGGAGTATTTAGTATGATGAAAGAATTTTGAGTATAGTACAAGAGAGTAATCTATAGTATGTGAGTATAAAGTAGAATATGAAGTACAATATGTGAGTATAAAGTACAATACAGGAGTATACAGTGTGCTGTAGGATGAGGAGGTGTTTAATTACCGGTCACGTCTGCGGCCATCAGTCCTTCTGCTCTCATCACCTTCACCTGCACCACGCCCACGTCCTTCAGGTTTGAGAACGACTTCAAGACGCTCTGGAGAAACAAGAGCAGGTTTTTATTCGAGCTGCAGTGTTTTTATTTGATTTTTTATTTTGTGGATCTGACGTTCAGCATTAGGAGTGCTGCTCACGTATCGTTTGAGTATCTCGCTGCGCTCCTGCGGGTCGTCCAGCGGCGTGACGGACAGGTCGGCGATGGAGACGTGAGCCGAGGCGGTCAGCGTGACCAGCAGCACCACGCTGCCCCGGGACTCCTCCAGCGGCAGCTCCAGGTGATGAGTCTGCTCCTTGGACAGAGCGGAGAGATCCAGCTGGTGGCTGCAAAGCAGAAACACCACAAATGTATCGTTATTTTGGCAGCTACGGTTTCTGCAGAGGGGAATTATTAATGTGTGATACTGAGAAGCATTTCTGTTATTTTATCTACACTCAGCGCGCGGACATGTCCGACAGCCCGACTGGAGCAGTTTCACAAACTGTCTCGTTCCCGCCAGGTTTTCCCACAAAACACCTGTCACTGTGCACGACCAAAGCACGGAGGTGGCTATTAATAGCGCCCATACCACTGATTCATCACAGGTACCTGTAAGCCAGGCATCACCAAGTGGCGTACTGCGGGCATAATCTTGCACACCTTGGGTATTTAACCCTTTCCCCACCGAGGCTGCCAACTCCCACGCATCTGCCGAGCGTCTCGCTTTTGGGCTCTGTCTTACGCTCTCATGACACCGAGGAAAATCTCACGCCAAAACACAGCGAGGGAAGAAGTGTTGAACAATCATGTAAAACAGTGAAGGACTTTGACTGCAGAACAGCTGAGTGTTTGACAGCCACAGCATTTCATCATGGCGGATCAAACAGCTGATGGTCCGACAGCAGCAGTGAGACAGACAAACAGAGCGCAGCTTCTCCTCACAGCACCAAAGTGTCTGAAACAGACACATCTGCAGAGGTGAAAGTGACTTCTTTAGACTCTACAGACGACTTTGTGTTAGTTTCAGCTTTAATCAGACTTTGGATGAATTATTTAGAAACAGCAGGACGCATCGCTCTGTGTCTCATCCAGCCGCTCACACTGAGCTCTCATTATTATTACCAGGGGCAGATGTTATGTTTTGGGGGCCCGGGGCCACAAGCACATGAGCTTATTTTCAGCCTTTCTCTAACTGTGAATGTCGGCTGTTGGCAGCTATAGGAGAAGTAGGCCGACTCAAAAGTTTTTAATTCCTGAGTAAAATGATTAATAGCACAGAAGTTTGACAGAAGCTGAAGTCAGAGTCCTGCAGTCAGGAGAGGTTGGACTATTATCAGCACAATGTGCTTCAATTTACCTGAAGTTTGTTTCAGATGGAGCTTTTTATTTTTATATAATGCTGGAAAGTTTAATATATAATAATAAATCATATGTTTATTACGCTCCAACATACCATGGTCACATGACACTGTGTCAGTGAACTATGAGGACAAAAAACAAACCACAAAAAAGAAAAGCAAAATAATCGTTCATTAATCAAGGTAAAAATGTTCAATTATTCATGATTCTGATGAGGAATGAGGTTCGGACCTTTGCTGGGAGGGAATTTTAGCAACTGGACCACTTTGAATTTTAGTTTAATACCCCTGTTCTGCAGTTTCTTCATTTGTCCTTTGCAAAGGTTCTTGAGGTCTTTTAGGTGTTTTATGGATCATTTTGGAGGTTTGGTGGCCAATTATGAGGTTCTAGAGCTATTTTAAGAGGTTCTAAGTTCCTTTGAGAGGTTCTAGTGGTCATTTAGCAGGTTTTACAGGTTTTACAGGTTTTACGAGGTTAGCGGCCTTTGAGGATTTGATCTGTCCGGTTTGGTGACAACTGAAGAGGTTCTGAAGGTTCTTCAGGACTCCTTTTGGGAGATTTGTTGAAAAAAAGACACCTTACTAACACACATTGTTTTTTCTTTCATTATCACCAATACTTTAAATGTTCTTGAGCATTACTTTTCAAATTCACTTTTTAGGTCACATAAAATAAAAATAAAATTCACTTCTCTTTATTCTGACTGAAATAACTGCAGACAAACAGAAAAACTGACCGTCCGATGAAGTCGTCTCTCCTGCCGGTGTCTCTGTCCCACACCGTGATCTCCAGCACTCCTCCGGTCTCCTCGTACAGATGCAGGTCAAACTGCTCCCTCCACTGCGGACTCAGCGTCTTTGGCACCGTCTGCACGCGCACACACAGATGCATCATGGGAAGCATGCTTCAGATGTGAAGAAACTTAAAGAGGTCGGGGTGGTGGGCGCACCTTGCTCCGGTACTTCTGGTGTCCCAGTCTGAACTTGACGTAGGGGTCGCTCAGACCGTTGGGGTCCATGGGGATCAGGTTCCGGCCTTCGATCAGCGCGATGCTCACGATCCCTCGCCACAGCTGCGACTTCCTGTGAAGCTCCGAGAGACGCATTGACTGCTGCTGCTGGTCCACACACACACACACACACACACACACACACACACACACACACACACTGAACTTATTATCAAAAATCGGTCGTCCTGTTAAAATCCTGTGAGCACTTATACTGGATAAGAGGGTCGGTGTGTCACAAAAATCGATAAATTCAACAAATAGTTTTAATTACTGATATTTCTTTAATCAGGCAAAAATCAGAACAACTGTAATAGTGATAATTTAATGAGGATTTGTCACACTAAACTATATTAAATGTATGGAAACGACAGCAGCTACAACACATAACAACAATAGGGCCGTTTTAATATCACACACATTCGAATCGCTCTGCTCACAAAATGCACTTTTCAAAATAAGGCTATAAAAAAAATATTATAAATGAATATGATTTTCTACTTTAATTGAGTTTATTGAGCATCAATCGTAATCATAAATATCAAATATTCATTAATTTTCCAAATGTTAACCCTTTAAATACCAGGTTTTTGTCATAATGCCACTTTGGTTTTCGATGAAAACAAAACCACACAAAAATAATTATTTTCAGTCTCCTCCTCCTCAGTGTGTG
>NW_024629845.1:0-3730 GCF_008729295.1 Plectropomus leopardus
ATAGTTTTCTTTGTCTCTCTCTATGTATATTTTTCTTTTTATTTATTTCTTTTTTTTGATAGTTTTTACTAATTTTCAGTTCATTTTTGTCTTTTTTCTTGACATTGCTCATTAAGTTGCTCATTGCCTTTTTCCTGTGTTTTCAATAGAAATTAAACCAATTTGCCCAGGTTTCAAAGATTTAAACGCTTCTGAGAGGTGTCCAAACGTAACACAAGAGACTGATTTCTATCCAGGTTTCAAAGGGTCAAACTACAGTCTAAAAAAGTGTTGAGGGACACTGCCAAACAATTTGCTCAACTGTTCACAAACTGCATTGGACAAGACAAAGCTGGAACAACTGACCCCGCTCACCTGAAAGTGTCTACTCAGCAACAGCAACCCAGTGCCAACAATCAATATGAGCTCCCTCTTCCAGCTGGAAACCATTCAGTTTTGTGCGGCTCTGCATCAGCAAAAAGAAAAAACTTAAAGTTACATTTTGCAGCTGCCAGTGTAGTTGCCCAGTCTGTCCTGGAGTTCCCCCAAACTCTAACCACTACAGTAACCCTCACTTTCACAGACATGAACCAGCAGAGTCTTCTGCAAGGTGTCCACAGTGTTGTAGCAGTACTCTCAATGTATTTTGGGTGTCATATACTTCATTTCCTGCATTCTGGTGAATTTTTATGCACCAATTTATGGTGAAAATGTCATTTTTTATGTGAGGGCACATCTCAAACTCTGCAGCAGTCACACTGCTACACTGGTGATGCTACTTAGCATTGACTGTTGCCTTTCATACATTTTTATATGCTGGGCAAAAGGGTTTTTGCAGAACTTGAGGGTTTGGTTACCCTTTAAAAATAATTTTGCAGATAAATTTTATTGATCTTTGTTGGAAATATTTTATAGTTTGGTGTATTTATATGACTGTTAGCAAAGCTCTGCATAAACATTTCTGTTTGCCTTTTAAACATGCAAAAAGAACAGCTGTTGCACGTAACATACCAACTGCATGTTGGCAATCTATAAACTTAAAAGGGCAGTAAGTTGTGCATCTTATATTAGCTTGTGGGTAGTTCATTTACATTCATATCTGCTTGCAATAAATTCAACTGAGTGACTTTTTTCAATTTCTAATGTTAATTTGATCTTTTTTAATAAAGTAGTCTATGTAGTTTTCATTAATCCAATTAGATGTCTTCCTCGGGTAACTTTGCTGAATTCAGCTGCTTCTAGTTTGAAATAATTTAAAATATTATCTAGCAAATCTTTCAAAATAATGTTAGCTAGCCTCCCAACACTAGCATTAGACTACCCTTTGCACAAATTAATGACACAGTGACGATTCTGTCCGTGCAAATCAGTGGTCTGTAGTGTTTCACGTCATCTTTTAGTACCTCATTGTACCCGGTCGGCTTTTTTTTGGAACACCAGGAGAGTCTACCAAAAAAGGCGGTACCAGGCACCAGGTACAAGGTACTTTTCCCTAATGGAAAACCAAAAAAGGCGAGTAGAGTAGAGTAGAGCTGGTACCATGTAGTGGAAATGCGCCATAGGTGTGTCTTGGAGGATTTCTGTCTTCTACATGACTGATGCAGTCTTTACATTATATTTTGAAGAATTATCTTACTCCTGGAAAGATAGTGTTTTCAAAAAACTTGGCCTGTCTGTGCACTACAAAGACGCAAATACTTTTTAAATTGGTGGTAGCCTATATGACCAAAGAAAACAAGGGAAAGGTGCTGTGGCAGTCTTCTTTATGAGATAGAAAGCCTGCAACTACCAGAGTGCAATGCATTGTAACGTTTGTGGTCACAAATGATCTGGAATTACAGTTAAACGGTAAGCTAAAAAAATGTTTCTGAAATCATTTTAGGAGATATATAGGCAACGTAGTGACAGAATATTTGTTTATATTCTATCAGCATGCTGCCCACTTCCTGATTACAAACTCTTATACTACAGATAGAAATAGGCATTACAGTGCAAGGATTTTTGTTTATTTTTGACCAGAACTGCCTAGTTTTACTGTTTGGTCTGAGGTCAGTCCTAGATTGAAAGACAGAAGGGTTTTCTGTTGTAGGTGATCATATTGGAATAAACTTATGCTTTTGGCTTGTTAAATCAAGGGTTTGTACAGCCATGACAAAAACTGGGAAAGTCACATAATTTGAAAATAGTGATGTCTGGAAAAGTTTTGGAAAACTAAATATACCCTGAAAGTTTTTGAAAAATCGTGTTATGTGCATGTGTATGTGAACAAAATTGCATTAAACTGCATGGGTTAATGCAGGTATTATTATACATACATACAGATATACATACATACACATATATTGTTATTGTACAGGTATGTTTCACCTGTACAATAACACATTATGTGCTCAAGGACTGTCAGGAATTTGAAAAAGATAACTTCTGTTTTTACAGAAATAATAAATAAATTATGTAAATTTTATTGATTTTTAAAGAAAGTATGCCTTCCAAACCTCCAGAGTTTTTTTCAAGATTGTTTTAAAAATCTCCCAAAACTTTTAAAGAAAATATTAAATGGCTCATTTTTTCTTTTCCATTTTTTTTTAAAGAAAACATGCCTTACATGCTTTCTTTAAAAAGAAATTGCCATTTTAAATTTTCTTTAATAATTTTTAGTGATTTAAAAAAAATCTTTAAAAAATGGCAGTAAAAGAAACATGAAACATAATATAGCCATTTAAACTTGTATGCTCTTTGACTAAAGCCAAATTAAAACATAAATCTCTCCCGAGTCCTTAAAATAATGAACAGTCCCACGTTATATATAAATATTCAGTTCAAATTCTGTTCTGAATTCACTATTTTTTTAATATAGCAATAGAAAAGAACCCATAAGGAGTGTCAATGGTTGTTTCAGAGAATAGTCTTGAAAATTTTCTTCAGTCATGGAAATTTATTGATAAAAATGTGCATGAGCCCTGTAAATCAATAAAAAACAATATATACTTTGTAGCCTGTTTTTTTGTATTGGCCACACAAAACTTGTTATTTTTTTCTGTCTTACACTGTGAAGTTGTTGTCTGCTCAACAGATTTGTAAAACATACATTGCATACATTGTATCTAGTCTGTTTCTATGCACAAGTACAGAAGCAGGATCCCATTTCCCCACTGAAATATCAATGTATGAGAAACATCATGCTGTATGACAATATCATGTAAATGATACATCTCTGGAGGATTCAGGACGAGTCAAACAGATCTGAATTGTGCCGAAGACTTCAGATAAGGGGGAGAGCATCTGTGAGATGTTCTTCATTGACCTTAAGAAGAGCGAAAGCTTGGTTAACTCATCTGACTCTTGGGTGAGTAATGCTCTTTCAGTCTTAATGTTGGATTTGTATTCAGTTACAGTGTAAATTGTCTGTTTTAAAGAGTGGATGAGGAAAAGCTAAATTTTAAATGTTTTGTTATTTTTTCATCAGCTATCAAGCATCTTGACTTTTCAACTTATTTTGTCTTTTACAGGTTTGCTCCAGTGTACAGTTGCAAAATGCAGAATCTGACTGAGTTTCCAGAATATGCAACTTCCAACAAAAGCCTGTCTGTGATCATCAAGGTGTGTGTGGTTGTCCCCTTCTTCTGCATCTTCCTCTGCTGCATTATGGTCATGCTGCACATCTTTGCATCTCACAGGCAGTTTCTGGACACCTCACGTTACATCCTGTTTGCCTCCATGCTCATTAATGATACCATCCAGCTCTTGTTCT
>NW_024629846.1:0-1234 GCF_008729295.1 Plectropomus leopardus
TCCAAATTTGGCATGTCCCAAAAAGGCTGAAAACACCTCAAGAAGGAATAAAATAGCGTGCTGAGACACGCTATAGTATTTAAACATACAAAAATAGTCAAAAACAACATAATATAGCATGTTGAAAAACTGACGAAAAAAGCAAGGCTATAGTATGGCAAAAATGTCAAAAATTGTCAAGTCCCAAAAACGTCTGAAAACACCTCAAGAAGGCATAAAATAGTGTGCTGAAACATGCCATAGCATTCAAACGTGCAAAAATAGTCAAAAACAACATAATATGGCATGTTGAAAAATTGACGAAAAACATCAAGGCTATAGTATGGCAAAAATGTCAAAAATTGACAAGTCCCAAAAACTGCTGAAAACACCTCAAGGAGGCATAAAATACCGTGCTGAAACACGCTATAGAATTTAAACGTGCAAAAATAGTCAAAAACAACATAATATAGCATGTTGAAAAATTGACGAAGGAATAAAATAGCGTGCTGAGACACGCCATAGCATTCAAACGTGCAAGAATAGTCAAAAACAACATAATATAGCATGTTTAAAAACTGTCGAAAAAAGCAAGGCTATAGTATGGCAAAAATGTCAAAAATTGACATGTCTCAAAAAAGGCTGAAAACACTTCAAGAAGGCATAAAATAGCGTTCTGAGACACGCCATAGCATTCAAACGTGCAAAAATAGTCAAAAACAACATAATATAGCATGTTGAAAAATTGACGAAAAAAGCAAGGCTATAGTATGGCAAAAATGTCAAAATTTGACATGTCCCAAAAACAGCTGAAAACACCTTAAAACAGCATAAAATAGCGTGCTGAGACACACCATAGCATTTAAACGTCCAAAAATAGTCAAAAACAACATAATATAGCATGTTGAAAAACTGACGAAAAAAGCAAGGCTATAGTATGGCAAAAATGTCAAAAATTGTCAAGTCCCAAAAACAGCTGAAAACACCTCAAGAAGGCATAAAATAGTGTGCTGAAACATGCCATAGCATTCAAACGTGCAAAAATAGTCAAAAACAACATAATATGGCATGTTGAAAAACTGACGAAAAACATCAAGGCTATAGTATGGCAAAAATGTCAAAAATTTACAAGTCCCAAAAACTGCTGAAAACACCTCAAGGAGGCATAAAATACCGTGCTGAAACACGCTATAGCATTTAAACGTGCAAAAATAGTCAAAAACAACATAATATAGCATGTTGAAAAATTGACGAA
>NW_024629847.1:0-3566 GCF_008729295.1 Plectropomus leopardus
CCTATGCTATGACGTGTTTTGGCATGCTATTTAGTGTGGTTTCAGCTGTTTTTAAGACATGACATGTTTTGACATTTTTCACCATACTATAGTATGGCATTTTCTGTGGGTGTTTTTGGACTTTTTCTATAATTCTATGCTATGACATGTTTTGGCATGCTATTTTGTGTGGTTTTCAGCTTTTTTTTGGACGTCATTTTTGATATTTTTCGCCACGCATTTTCTGTGTTTTGTTTTACATGCTCTATTATGCTTTTTTTCTTAAATTCTATGCTATGATGTGTTTTGACATGCTATTTAATGTGTTTTTCAGCTGTTTTTAAGACATGTTTTGACATTTTTCACCATACTATAGGATAGCACTTTCTGTGTTTTGTAGAGATACTATGTTATGCTGTTTTTAGCTGTTTTTTGACTTTCTCGCCATACTCAAGTATGGCATTTTCTGTGGTTTCTTTGACATGCTATATTATGCTGTTTTTGACAGTTTTTGCAGCATTCTATGCTATGATGTTTTTCGGCAAACTACTTTATGTTGTTTTCAGCTGTTTTTTAGACGTGTTTTTTGACATTTTTGGCCATACTATAGTATTACATTTTCTGTGGGGGTTTTTTTTTCGACATGCAATTTTATGCTGTTTTTAGCCATTTGGCGTGTTTCTGCATGCTGTCTTATGTGATTTTTAGCTGTCTTTTGGACATGGTCATATTTTGTCATTTTTCGCTATACTATTGTTTGGTATTTTCTGTGGGGTTTTTTTCGACATGCTATATTATGCTGTTTTTGGCCTTTTACCGACATTCTATGCTATGACATGTTTTGGCATGCTATTATATGTGGTTTCCAGCTGTTTTCTGGGCATGTTGTGTTTTGACATTTTTTGCCAAACAATAGTGTTGCATTTTCTTTGTTTTTGTTGACATGCTATATTTTGCAGGTTTTTTTTTTTTTTCTGTGCTATGACGTGTTCCAGCATGCATTTGGCTTTCAGGTGTTTTTAAAGACATGTCATATTTTGACATTTTTTTGACATGTTTTGCCATACTATAGTATGGCATTTTCTGTGGTTTCTTTGACATACTACGTATATTTTGCTGTTTTTGGCCGTTCTTGCACCATTTTTTGCTGTGACATCATTCAGCATGCTATTTTATGTAGTTTTCAGCTGGTTGTGGACATGTCTTTTTTGACATGTTTTGCCATACTATAGTATGGCATTTTCTGTAGTTTCTTCGACATACTAGATTATGCTGTTTTTGGCAGTTTTTGCAACATTCTATGCTACGACATGTTTCGGTCCACTATTTTATGTGGTTTTCAGCTGTTTTTTGGACATGTCATATTTTGACATTTTTCGCCATTCTATAGTATTGTATTTCTGTGTTTTTTTCGACATACAATATTATGCTGGTTTTGGCCCTTTTTGCGACATTGTATAAAATGATGTGCTTCGCCATGCTATTTTATGTAATTTTCAGCTGTTTTCGCCATACTATAGTGTAACATTTTTTTGTGGTTTATCTGCATGCTATATTATCCTGTTTATGGCAGTTTTTGCAACATTCTATGCTATGACATGTTTCAGCATGCTATTGTGTGTGGTTTTCAGCTGGTTTTTGGACTTTTCTTTTTTTGTTTTTTACATTTTTTGCCATACTATAGTATTGCATTTTTGGTGATTTTTTTCCGACATGCAATATTATACTGTGTTGGGCCATTTTTGCAACATTCTAGGTTATGACGTGGTTCAGCATCCTATTTTATGTGGCTTTTAGCTGTTCTTTTGGACATGTCATATTTTGACATTTTTCACCATACTTTACATGGCATTTTCTGTTTTTTGGACATACTCTAAAATTCTGGTTTGGGCCATTTTTTCGACACTCTATGCTATGACATGTTTCCACATGCTATTGTGGTATTGTAGCTGTTTTTTGGGCAAGTCACATTGCAATGCAATATATATTCTATTGCATTTTTGATATTTCTTTTGACTTGCTAAATTATGATGTTTCTGGCCTTTGTTGGCCTTCATTTACACTTTGTATACTATGACACGTCTGTACAAGCTATAATATGTCATTTTATGCGTTTTTTTTTTTTACATTTCAAAATTTGACGTTTTTCAGCATACTATACGATTGCATTTTCATGTTTTCATCATGCTAAATTATGACGTTTCTGGCCTTTAGCCTTTATTTCCACTTTGTATACACTGAAGCATCTCTACAAGCTAGAATATGTGGTTTTCAAAATTTGACATTTTTCACCATACTATACTATTGCATTTTTGGTCCTTTAATGCTAAATAATGACGTTTCTGGCCTTTTTTGGCCTTCATTTCCACTTTGTTCAAAATTGTATATCGAAAAACTTTTTGTCGACAAAAAGACTGAAAATGACTTATTATACCTTATAGACGTGTCATATAATACAAAATGGAAATGAAGGCCAAAAAGGCCAAAAACATCAAAGTTTGGAGTGTTGACAAAATGGTCAAAACGGCAATTGTATAGTATGCTGAAAAAAGTCAAATTTTGACTGCTCCTAAAAATGGCTGAAGACAACATATGATAGCTTATAGAGACGCGTTATAGTATACGAAGTGGGAATGAAGGCCAAAAAAGGCCAAAAACCTAATAATTTAGCATGTCAAAAAATGGCTAAAATAACAATAGTGTAGTATGTCAAAAAAAAATTCGAATTGTGACTGCTCCTAAAAATGGCTGAAACGACATATAATAGGTTGTAGAGACATGTCATGGTAAAGAAAGTGGGAATAAAGGCCAAAAAGGCAAAAGCCTCATAAATTTGCATGTCAAAAAACGGCCAAGAAGAAAACAAGGTCAAATTTTGATTGCTCCTAAAAATGGCTGAAAATGACATATAATTGGTAGAGAAGCGTCATAGTATACAAAGTGGAAATAAAAGCCAAAAACAGGCAAAAAAACCTTATAATTTAGTAATTCAAAAAATGACGAAGAAGGCAAGACTTTAGTATGTAGAAAAAAAAACCAAAAAAGCAAGGCTATAGTATGGCAAAAATGTCAAAATCTGACATGTCCAAAAAACTGCTAAAAACCACTTACCGTAGCTTATAGAGGCATGTTATAGTGTACAGTGTTGAAAAAGCATCCAAAAACGGCCCTAAAACCCATAAAATAGAATGTTGAAAAAACGATCAAAGAAGCAAGGCTATAGTATGGCAAAAATGTCAAAATTTGACATGTCCAAAGAACTGCTAAAGACCACTTACTGTAGCTTATATAGGCATGTTATAGTGTACGGTGTTGAAAAAACGTCCAAAAACGGCCTTAAAACCCATAAAATAGAATGTTGAAAAAACGATCAAAGAAGCAAGGCTATAGTATGGCAAAAATGTCAAAATTTGACATGTCCAAAACACTGCTAAAAACCACTTCCTGTAGCTTATACAGACATGTTATAGTGTACAGTGTTGAAAAAGCATCCGAAAACGGCCCTAAAACCCATAAAATAGAATGTTGAAAAAACGATCGAAGAAGCAAGGCTATAGTATGGCAAAAATGTCAAAATTTGACATGTC
>NW_024629848.1:0-3270 GCF_008729295.1 Plectropomus leopardus
AATAAAGTCTACCTCCAGGTATGGGATGGGCGTGATGGGAGGGAGGGGATACTCCTTCAGCAGCCGCTCCTCGTCCAGAAACTTTCCGGCTCGGCCGTTGAACGCCGGCTGGAAGAGACCATAGTTCAAAACATCCGACAGAGACTGAGTCAACGTCACCAGAACCCTCTGCTTACTGGTCCAAACTGGTAACTCTGGGTCCAACCGCAAACACTTCTGAGAGAGCCAGAGACAGAGGAACAGACAGACAGAGAAAGAGACAGACACAGACAGACAGACACACAGGTTTGTCGTGCTGATTCATTCATTTCCTTTATATAACCTCCACTCGGGGTTATATATATACTGTATATATATGGTTATATATATACTGCATATACACTGTATATATGTGTGTGTTACCGTCTGCTGCAGGTCCGGGATGCCAATGCGGACGACAATGCTGTTTCCAGGGGGCGTGTCATCCGCGTCGTCGTCCCTGGCAACAGCAGAGCCTGTCGGGTTGCCGTTAGTAACCGCCTGTTGCCGCGGGCGATCATGTTTGGTGTCAGCAGCCGGACTCAGAGGCATGTGGCTGAAACACACACAGATAGTTGTGATCACAGTGTGCAGCAGAGGTGGCAGAAACAAAAATAATTATAAAAACTTTATTTCATTAAACATTCAGGTGATTAAAGCTGTTTTAATTCAAGTGTTCGAAACAGAGCGGATGTTTACAATCATGCTAAACGGGGCTGCAGTCAAAGAAACACTCAGAGGGTGGCGTCTTTTTTATTTTTAGTCCTTTAAAAACACAAAAATAAAAGTTTGCGAAACATCAAACATCCGCCACTTTTACTCTGCCTGTTCAAGGCGGGAACTTTGAACGTTACGACGCCCTGTTGTTCGGTATATTATGCAGTCTGTGGGATAAGGGGACAGAGTTGTCTCGCCTTTAACCCTTTAACTCAGGGACACTCAACTTGTTTTGCTTGGGGGCCACTTTTGCAAAATGACAGGAGGCCAGGGGCCCGAAACAGCGGCCCCATACATGTTCCTAGGATTGTAGGACATTTCTCAGATTTTATTTTAGGACGTTTTTAAGATTCCAAGACTAGGATTTTAAGACTTTTCTGGGATTTAGGACAAGACGCTAGGTCGTTTTTAGATTTTAGGACAATTCAAGAATTTTGAAATATTTCTATGATTTAAGGATATTTCTAGGATATATGACATTTCTAGGATTTTAGGACGTTTCTAAAATTTTGGGAAATTTCTAGGACTTTAGGACATTTCTAGGATTGTAGTATGTTTCTTTTATTTTACAGTGTTTCTAGGATTTTAGGACATTTGTAAGACTTTAGGACAATTCTAGGATTTTAGGACAAATAGGGTCTTAGCTCGGACCTCTGTCGGGGGTCAGGGATCCTCCACTGGCACTTTTTTGATAAACAAGCTCTATTTTGATGCTGTTTTATGCACTCTGGCACCTTATGTGTACTAAAAGTACAAAAACCGGTGTGAAGTATTTCATTTTTATAGTGAAGATCAAAATGGTTGGGGGCCACCTGGCACCATTTTTGGCTCGCAGGCTGTAAGTTGAGTATCTCAGCATTAAATGTTCAACATTAGGTGGTTAAAGCTGTTTGAGTTAACTGGTCAGCATCCGACACAATTAGCTAGAAATGTGGGAGAAACTGGTTAAACATTAGCCCCTTTTCATATATATAATATAATATTAATATATAACCTCTAAAGCTTTTACACCTGGATCAACACCTGCTGACAAACCGCCTATAATAATAAAATGAACATTTGGAGTGAGGAGTACATTACAGTTCTGTTCGTGGTGTAAGTTATGAATGGAAATTTTATGAAGTCATGAAAGAGTTTTGATATTTTGTCCGTGAAATTGTGGCGGGAAACCCTGATGTTAACATGACGCCACGACTGAGTGAAAACACACCGACTTGAAAGAGTTACATCACAAGTTTTGTGTGTTGAATTAAGAGGTATCTTGCATTTTAATGACACGAGCAGCTGGATATGAGTGGTACTTTCTGTCAGAGAGACATTAGCATGAATCTGACAGCCTCCCACAGACACTTCTCACCGCAGACATTTTGCATTTCCAAAGGTGTAAGTAATAACAGCAGTAATGGCTGCTTTCCATTTAGGTGTTCACCAAAAAGTGACACAGCCGTGAGAGAGTCATCAACAGTGGTGGGATGGAGTAGAGCACATTTCATAAAGCAGTGATACTCAACTTAAGGCCCGCAGGCAAAACATGGGCGTCGATATGATGCTGGTTGGCCCCCCAATCATTTTCTAATTCACAATAAAAATAATGTGATTCACACTGGGTATTGTTTTTGTACTTTTAGTGAACACAAGGTGCCAGAGTGCATAAAATAGCATCAAAATAGAGCTTGTTTATAAAAAAAGTTAAAGTGGAGGACCCCCCACACCCCCTCCTAGCTAAGATCCTAATGTCCTAAAATCCTAGAAACATTGTAAAATAAAAGAAACATCCTACAATCCTAGAAATGTCCAGGAAACCTAAAAATGTGCTAAAATCCTAGAAACATCCTGAATTCTAGACATGTTATACAGTTCAAGAAATGTACTAAATTTAAGAAACATCCTAAAATTCCAGGTATGTACTAAATCCTTGACATGGGCTAACATCTAATAAATGTCCCAAAATTCGAGACATGTCCTAAAATCATAGAAATGTGCTAAAATCATAGAAATGTGCTAAAATCATAGAAATATCCAAAAGTCCAAAAAACGTCCTCATATCCTACAAATGTCCCTGAAGTCCTAAAAATGTCCTAAATCCTAGACTTGTCCTGCAAACCTAGAAATGTACTAAAATCCTAGACACGAACTAAGATCCAAGAAATGTTCCAAAGTCAAGGAAACGTCCTAAAATACTTGAAATGTCCTGTAATCCTAGACTTTTTACTTGAGTGAGGTTTGGAGTATTTTCAGAGTGTTGTTAGTACTTTTACTTCAGTAAAGGACCTGAATACTCCTTCAACTGCTGTTAATAGATGATGTTTGTGATTTTTGTGTCGTCTCTCTCCGACTGTGGGACAACATCTTACTCAGCGTGTCTGCTCGCTCTGACTCTGATCTGACCTCCACCTTCTCCAACACTAATAATGGCCGCAGGATGTTACATCACATCCTGTTTTTCACCCTGAGCGCGCACACAGACTCACATAGCTCAGAAAAAAGTCTGATTGTTCTGCAGAACAGTTTAGAGACAACAGTTTTCCAACAAGT
>NW_024629849.1:0-3128 GCF_008729295.1 Plectropomus leopardus
ATGTCTTTTCTGGACATTGTATACATGTCTTTTCTGGACATAATATACATGTCTTTCCTGGATGTTGTATAGTTGTCTGTCATGGAAGTCATAAATGTTGCTTATGTCATATAGATGTCTTTTGTGGACGTCGTATACATGTCTTTTCTGGATGTAGTATAGATGTCTTTTATGGACATTTTCTAGACTTATGTTTTAGATGTCATAGATTTCTTTTCTGGATGTCATATACATGTCTTCTCTGGTCGAAGTATAGATATCTTTCCTGGATGTCGAAATAACGTCTGTTATGGATGTCATATAGATGTCTTTCCTGGATGTCACATAGATTTGTTTTCTGGACGTAGCATAGATGTCTTCTCTGGATGTTGTATAGATGTCTGTTCTGGAACTCTTATAGACATGTTCTCTGGATGTAAAAAAAAAAAATTTTCTTGATGTTATGTAGATGTCTTTTTTTGGATGTCATATAAATGTTTTAGATGACAAAAAACACACAAAGAATTTATTATTTTCAATGCTAAGTAGATTTTTTTTTTAAAAAAAGAAAATTATCACAACTGAAGATATGGCAATGATTAGCAGCAACATTGGTATTTACAGTGCTGTGAAAAAGGAAAATAAAATGCAGCTTTTAAATGATCATTCCATTTATTGAAGGTAAAGAATGATTCAAAACCTATATCACCCATGTGAAAAAGTAATTGACCCCTAAACCTAATAACTGGTTGTGCCACCCTTGGCAGCAACAACTGCAATCAAGTGTTTGCAATAACTGGCAATGAGTCTTTCACATCGCTGTCGAGGAATTTTGGCCCGCTCTTCTTTGCATAATTGTTTCAATTCAGCCACATTGGAGGGTTTTTGAGCATAACCATTCCGTTTAAGGTCATGCCACAGCATCTCAATTGGATTTAAGTCCAGACTTTGACTAGGCCACTCCAAAACCTTCATTTTGTTTTGTTTTTTTAGCCATTCAGAGGTGGACTGGCTGCATAACCCAAGTGCGCTTGAGCTTAAGGTCACAAACGTATGGCCTGACATTCTCCTTCAGGATTTTCTGGTAGAGAGCAGAATTCATGGCTCCATCAATTACAGCAAGTCGTCCAGGTCCTGAAGCAGACCAGACCATTACACTACCACCACCATGTCTGATGTTAGTATGATGTTCTTGTTCGGAAATGCTGTGTTAGCTCTACACCAGATGTAAGGGACGCACACCTTCCAAAAAGTTCTACTTTTGTCTCGTCAGTCCACAGAATATTTTCCCAAAAGCCTTGGGATCATCAAGATGTTTTTTGGCAAATGTGAGATGAGCCTTTGTGTTCTTTTTGGTCAGCAGTGGTATTCGCTCTCCCATGGATGCCATTTTTGCCCAGTCTCTTTCTTATTGTCAGATCGTGAACACTGACCTTAACTGAGGCATGTGATCTCTGCAGTGCTTTAGATGTTGTTCTGGGCTGTTTTGTGACCTCCTGGATGAGTTGTTGATGTGCTATTGGAGTAATTTTGGCAGGCCGGCCACTCCTGAGAAGGTTCACCATGTTTTCTCCGTTTGTGGATAATTGGCTCTCACTGTAGTCTGCTGGAGTCCCAAAGCCTTAAAAATGGCTTTTTAACCTTTTTCAGATTGATAGATGTCAATGACTTTGTTTCTCATCTGCTCTTGAATTTCTTTAGATCCTGGCATGATGTGTTGCTTTTTGAGATCTTTTAGCCTACTTCAAGTTGTCAAACAGGTTCTATTGATTTCTTGATTCTACAGGTCTGGCAGTAATCAGGCCTGGGTGCGGCTAATGTGCTAAAAAAAGTGGCTAAAATTTGGTTAATTACACTTAAATTCATGATTTATTTTTTTCAAATTTGTTTGATGATCTGTAACATTTAAGTGTGACAATTATGCAAAAAGATAAGTAATCGGTAAGGAGGCAAATATTTCTTCACAGCACTATATATATTATCATTTTTTGTGTAGAGTCAAATATTTTCACTGGATCGGTCTGAACACAAAATACGCTTTTCAGAATCAGGCTATAAAAATATTATACATTAATATGATTTTCTTCTTTCATTATGGTTAGTTTTTGTTTTTTTTACATCAGTCCTAATCATAAATATCAACTATTCATTATTTCTCACAATTTTAACCCTTTAAATGCAAGGTTTTGGACATAATGCCACTAGTTTTTTAGATGAAAAAACAAACAAACAAAAACAGCAACACAAAAAATGTTTTTTTTTTAATATACAACATGCTAAGAAGATTTTTTTTCATCATTACAGCCTGGCATATGGCAATGTTTAGCAGCAACACTAATTGTGACAGTGCACCAAGTGGAAATAGCATGTATTTTCTCCATTTACCGAACATGGTAAAAAAAGACGTCATCAGGACGAAATTTGCCACTTTGATGGCTTTGGGTGTGAATGGGTTTGAATTGTGCATTTTTGCACTTAACAGCATGAATGTAGCAATTTTGTTTCCACTATGTATTCTAGACTTATTGTAGGAGCTGCGCTGAAAATTCCAAGATTAAACAAAAATTCACACTCTTGCCTAAATCTATGCATGAACACAGCAAATTATCAAAAAATGAAAAATGAAAAGCATGTAAAATGAGCTAAACACTCCCTAAGGGTTAAAGGAAACAAT
Source organism: Plectropomus leopardus (assembly GCF_008729295.1). NCBI lineage: Eukaryota > Metazoa > Chordata > Actinopteri > Perciformes > Serranidae > Plectropomus > Plectropomus leopardus. Next base: position 2,654 of record NW_024629849.1, read on the forward strand.
TTTCTCAGTATCCTTCAGCAACTTCATATTTTAGGAAGTAAGCTTTTCCTGTGGCTCAGCATTTCAGCCTTTAGATTCTCCCTCTTGGTATCATCACACAGAATCACAATGTATCTTGCCATTTCTATGCTGATGATACACAGCTGCATGTCTCACTTTCCCAAGAAATGCTCATGCACTTATTCAATTCTTTTCTTGTATAATGCCGAATGCTGGTTTTCTTGGTTTCCTGTTGCTGCTTTTCTTTGTACGATTTCTATTGTCATATTACCATTGTTGTTATACAAGATGGAATTATGCTCTGGTTTGTTGTGTTTGGTGGTTTTAATTTTATTTAATTTTTAATTAATTTCAGTCTTGATAATAAACTTGTTCTCCAGATAAACCTCCAGATGTCTAAAAATGATCTACATCTGCCACAAGATATGTTTTTTTTTTTTAAACTTTATTTTTTCCTTTTTATAACACAAACATG
>NW_024629850.1:0-3213 GCF_008729295.1 Plectropomus leopardus
TCTCTCTTTTTTTTTACTGGGTGAACATTTTGGTGAAATGAATATGAACTGGTTCTTGGACTGCTTAAACTGGTTTGAGCTGGACTAAACATTATCACACTGTATTTGGCACCTGCAGCCAAAAAAACTCAAAATAACTTGAGATAAGACAAGCTAGTCAGGTACAGAGAGGCAGGTCAATTGCAAAAATGAGGTTGGAATGATGATGAGTATGCGTGTGTGTGTGTGTGTGTGTGTGTGTGTGTGTGTGTGTGTGTTTGTGTGTGTGTGTGTGTGTGTGTGTGTGTGTGTCAGGAAGCCTCTCCCAGCATCAGTATCATATGATTAGATGGACTTGCACATGATGCACAAACCCAGCCTCTGATAGAGCTCCATCCGGTCCCACACACCGTTCCCAACGAACACACACACACACACACACACACACACACACACACACACACATTAAGACTCAGACAGCTGTTTTCATTTCCAACTACTGTCACACACATACGTGATAAGGTGTTTATTCATTGTCTCTCTCTGTTACCCGACCACCCGACCTCTGACCTTTGACCTTTCCAGCTGAACTCTACAGTTCGTTGGAGGTCGCTCTTGAGCCTGCTGCATTTAAACAACAATACGGTAGATTCTCTCCTAAGTGCTACAATGCACAAGATGTGTATTTATTTGTATAAATGTGTATTTTGTAAAATATAAATTATATTTTGAAAAAAAGGATTCAAAGGATGACCAAATATTTAAATATAACTAAGGGACTGTTTATTATTTATGAGAGGGGAGCACTAGAGGGACCTTTGAATTTTTTAAAAATTTTATTTTATACTTTAAATGGCTGTGTTTTTTTATTTACTTTACTACCGATTTTTAAAGAAAGCTTATAACTTCCCAGAGCCAAACAAATGTTTCCTTGTTTTGTCGACCAACAGTCCGAAACTGAGAGACTATTAATTTTCAATTATATAAAACAAAAGTAAAAGCAATAAATTGTGAGAAAAGCAGTAAATTGTCTAAAATGCATTTGAAAATCTGGAACCAGGGAATGTGTGCATTTTTGGTGAGTAAATGACAAAGTTGTAATTTTTCCATGAATCTACTAATTGAGTACTAGCCCAAAGAACCCAATTTTTTTGCTGAATTTAGAGCATGTGTGTGGTTTTAATCTGTTTTTTAGATTTAATATATATATTTGATGACAACTCATAACAGACATGCTGGTTCCATAAAGGAGAAACGCATAACATGAAAATAATTAATATGATTTAAAAATACGAAATCAAGTGGTTTAAATGTAGTACTTGAAATGAATTAAGATGCAAGAGATAGACATCTCAAATTCTGAAATTACCACAACAACTTATGGCCTGATTACTATATATTCATTTAACTGTACAAACATACAAAGTACTTTAAATTTAAGATCAGAATTCTACTGTTCTGTATTTTAAGAATGAGTATTTGATTCTGCTTCCGATGCATTGATGTTATCTTGAATAATGTCTATTATTTAAATTTAAGAGTTCATTTATGACGTAACAGTTAATAATCAGTTACTGTATTTCTGTCTCAGTGACCATGAAGATCATGTGGTTACTGCGTCTCATCAGAGCTCTTACCTCCGTCTCCTGATCATCTGTGCTGCCCTCTGATTGGAGGATACCTGGGTAGGGGCCCCACATCGTGTCTGGTTGGAGGTCCCTGCCAGCCACCACTCTGCTGTCACCGCCCTCCTCACTCAGCTCCAGGTCATCTAGAGGAAGGACAGACGAGAGGAGAAGCTGACATTAGAGAAGCTGAAACAAGCCTACTGTTTTTAGGACGAATAAATAAACTTGTTAATGTGATGAAGTGAAAACAACCTTATCATTAAACAACCGTGATCATCCAGGCAGAACCATCAATGGCAATAATGACCACGAAACCAAGCATGGAGCATTTCTCAGATTTTAGGAAGTTTCTGGAATTTAGGACATTTCTCGGAATTCATGACATTTCTAGGATTTTAGAACATTTCTAGGATTTTAAGATGTTTCTTGGACTTTAGGACATTTCTACTATTTTTGGACATTTATATGGCTTCAGGACGTTTCTAAGATTTCAGAACATTTCTCAGATTATAAGACATTTCTGGAATTTAGTTCATTTCTCAGAATTCATGACGTTTTTAGGATTTTAGGACATTTCTGGGATTGTTGGACTTTTTTGAAGATTTTAGGACATTCGGAGCTTAGCTAGGACCTCTGTCAGGAGGTGCGGGCCTCCTTCTAGCAATTGTTTTGATAAACAAGCTCTACTTTTATGCTGTTTTATGCATCCTGGCACCTTATGTATACAAAAACTACAAAACAATTCCCACTGCATCAATTTACTTTTATTGTGAATTAGAAAATCACTGGGGGGCCACCTGCCACTCTATCAGGGCCCAGATTTGGCCCACAGGCCGTAAGTTGAGTATCACTTTATTAGAATCTGAGTATGGGAAACGATATCTAATCAAAATATCTGTTGAAGCCTTAAAAAAACACATGGCCCATGATATGCTTGAGATGAAGAAAAAAAATGTTAAAAAAGCAGCATGTGGCTTGAACTTGACCTGACCCCTCGCAGCAGCTCAGAACGAACAGCAGAAACTGTCGACAGCTCGACAGCAGGGGGAGTTTGACACAAGCCGAGCACTTTCTGTCCTGGCCGCTTCAAACAGGGGAAACTTCTTGTGTACTTCCTCAAATTGATAACTGTAGAAGGATGGCAGTGACGGCTGTGGTCTGAGCCTGCTGCAGCCCAGATAGAGCCAGTTGGCCCGGAGGCATCGAGGGCTGATCCATCTATTTAAAAACTTGAGACAGCTCTGAGTGCAGGAGGAGCAGCGGGCCGTAGTGCAGAGAGTTCTCTGCACGTCTGAGGATAAATGAACAAGTTTGAGCAACACCACAGTGAGAAGCTTTCTCATTATGACCGTCCACCTCTCTCTCTGATCAAAACACACACAAAATCTGCCTCCTCTCCTCCCCGCCCCCCCCTCCCCTCCTCATCTCGTCCATGGTTCAGGCGACTGTTTCGGGGGGTCGGTCTAAAGTGGCGGGCCTGATAAGAGTGTTTGTCTAACACTCTCCATGTCAAAACACTCATCTATCTTCTCTGTATCTATCCCCACCAGAGAACAACGGACAGACGCTGATAAAATGGCTTTCCCACAGCCTGTGGGGGGGGGGG
>NW_024629851.1:0-1582 GCF_008729295.1 Plectropomus leopardus
TCTGTCTCTGTCTCTGTCTCTGTCTGTCTGTGTGTCTGTGGCGGTCTCTGTGTGTCTCAGGTCTGCTGCTGGAGGACAACCCATCCATAAGAGCTATCACTCTGGGACACGGTCACATCCTGCTGGGGACGAAGAACGGAGAGATCCTGGAGATCGATAAGAGCGGCCCCATGACGCTGCTGGTCCAGGTGACATCATCACAGCAGAGGACACGTAGTGACATCACGGTGACGACACGGTGATGTTACGAGGACGTCATGGTGATGTCACAGTGATGTCATAGTAATGTGGGGCGGCAGATTCACACTCAAACCCTTCAAACATGAAGCTGTACCGTTTTACAAACGTGTCAAACGTCACACGCCTGGGACACACGGCGTGTGACGGTGACCTCGCTGACCGGCTGCGGCTTGTGTTCACACAGACGGCGGGTTAATAACTAACAGTCCGTAAAGAGTTAATAACAAACAGTCCCTAAGGGTTAAATGAGCCGAGCAGCTGCTGCACCGCCATCAAGACAGTCATCAAATATTTCGCAATAAAAGCCTGCTATTAACTATTGAAAGGACTGTGTTCACAGAAACGCTTACAGAGGGCTTTTATTTTGAAACAGAAACGAGAGAAGTGGACTTAAACGGAAATAAAAGCGATTTTTTGATATTTTTCATGTCAGAAACAGATAAAGACATGAAAGAGAAAGGAGGCGTCCCATCAGCGTGACAAAAAACATTTTCACTGAAAACCGCACACGAGCCGCAGCTGAGCCGCCGCTCGGGCCGACGAAAAAGATTGTTGACAGTAAGGATATTTTTGGGAGTTTTTCTGCTGTGAGGGCCAGAGGACAGAGTGATGTCCCCTGAGGGACACTGTGATTTCATATATCTAATATGAATATAAGGGCTTCACTGCAGTCTGTGGTGCGTTCACTGACTGCAGGCTGTTGCTCCTGCTGTGTTCAGGGTCACATGGAGGGGGAGGTCTGGGGTTTGGCGGCTCACCCGCTGCTTCCAATCTGCGCCACCGTCAGTGACGACAAAACTCTGAGGATCTGGGAGCTGTCAGCCAATCATCGCATGGTCGCTGTCCGCAAACTAAAGAAGGGTACGGAGACTCACCTGAGTGTTAGTGTGTGTATGTGTTACCTGTGTATGTGTGTGTGTTACCTGTGTGTTTTTACCTGTGTGTGTATTACCTGTCAGGTGGGCGGTGCTGCGCCTTCTCTCCTGACGGGAAGGCGTTGGCGGTGGGTCTGAACGACGGCAGCTTCCTTGTGGTGAACGCCGACACGCTGGAGGACATGGTGACCTTCCACCACCGCAGGGAGCTCATCTCCGACATCCGCTTCTCCCAAGGTACCTGAACTCACCGCACAGGTGTGACGCAGGATGAAGGTGATTGGTTGGCGTTCGATGAGTCATGGCTGTGTGTGTTTCAGACGCCGGGAAGTACCTCGCCGTGGCGTCCCACGATTCCTTCGTGGACATCTACAACGTCCTGACCAGCAAAAGAGTCGGCATCTGCAAAGGAGCCGGCAGCTACATCACACACATCGACTGGGACTCCAGAGGTAACACACACACCC
>NW_024629852.1:0-1973 GCF_008729295.1 Plectropomus leopardus
AAGATGTGAATAAAATTCTCCCAGCATTATTTTAATGCTGGGAGAATTTTATTCATATCTTCCATCTAATCCACCTTTTTTGTAGCTTCTATGTTTCCACTTTACGACCTCAAAGCACACGAAAACAACAAAGTCAGTCATTTTCTGTTTGTGTTTTTCCTTCTTTCATGATATTCATACTCGATTTGGTTGCTGTTTTATTTTGTAGGTTCGCTTATCATGTTTCATTTCTAGTTTAACTTCCTGCGTCTGTCTGTTTTCCCGCCTCAGTGATTGGCTGCTCCTCCCTGATCAGTTTCACCTGCTCCTCATCAGCCTGCTGTCACCTGTCCCTCCTTATAGCCCTGCTCTCCTCCTGTGTTCAGTCTTTGTGCTCCTCTTTGCTTTTGTCTGTCCGTGTTGGTCACTTGTGATCCTTGTTGGGTTCCCTGTTTGTGCCTCTTGTTCCAGTCCCATTCTTTTCTCAGTTCAGATAATTGTTTTTTCTGTGCACTGTTTTACCTCCGTCAGCTCCCTAGTTTTGTCGCTTGTTTTTGTCTTTTGTTTGCTATCTGCTTGGTTTCTACCTCTGCCTGCCTAGTGTTCTGCATTTAAGTCCTCCTTTGAACCTTAAAACGTGACGCTGGCTGTGTCCACATGTGCACTAATATTCCACTCTTCCAAATATTACAGTATAATGAATTTGATGCAGGTCATGTAAACAGCATATTCCCTTTAGATATTTGGAATTAGGCCTTTTTTTTCAAGACATTTGGGACTGTATTGACAGAGAAGCTACTGCTACAGTTTTCTATATACTAAACTGAACTCATTTACCAATGTAGTTACAACTGAGGCACCTTAAGTTTGTCTATAGCGATTTATTGGATTGGTTAATGCCCTTCTTATTGTAGCTACCAAGATTTGTGTACACCTGTATGTTTGGATTGTGAGTTACATTCTGAGCTTCATTGTATCCAAAAATCTCTAAACTAAGTCGAAAATTCCAAATACATTTAAAATTACTCTCCCATTTTGGGAGTACTTGAGAAATACAGATCCCCAAAAGACAGTTGTGTGTCTGGTTTCATTAGATTTTCACCCAGCCACGTGTGACGTAAAAAGATACCACGACCCATTATCATAATGAAAAATGAGACAAGATTGAACAATAATGGAATAACTACAAATCAAAGTACTCAACATCACTGTTAACCCTTTGAAACGTGGGCAAACAGGCCTGATTTCTCTGGAAAACATGAAAAGATGGCAATGAGCAATTTAAGAAAAAAATTACCCCGCAATTAGCAAAAAAAAGAAAAGGAAAGAAAAAAAGAACAAACAAAAAATGTGAAAGTAAAATTAAAAAATGTATAAACGGAAATTATCTAAAAAATGTGCCTGAAATAATTTTGAATATATATTTATGATCATTATAAATATTCTTTAGTTGTAGAAATCTTTCCCTAGCCTTTTAAAAACAATTGTTCTAAATTCACTTGCAAATTACGTGACATTTCTTGCCCCGTTGCTCATCACCTTTCCTCCATGTATCCGAAAGGAACCAAACCATTTGTTTAGGCTTCAAAGGTTTAAATGCTTGTAAAAGGCATCTAAATGCAGCACATGAAAAGTGATGTTGATCCTGGTTTCAAAGGGTTAATTTATGCTTTATAGTTTCAGCATCGTCCTGAGCTCAGATGTGCACATGTACCAAACTATAACCAAAGACAAAGACATCCGTGCAAACTAGCACATATTCTAACATGCAGATGAACAAATGCCGGATCTCAGATGTACAGATCTCTATTCCAATGTGTACGTACACACACAGACCGATTACACAAGCATAAACACAACCAACCCAAAGATAAATACAAATACACACACCACACACAGATGAGAACGTCCTCTGATGTTCATGTATATGTTTAAAACGTGCACACACACACACACACACACACACACACACACACACACACACACACACACAC
>NW_024629853.1:0-4800 GCF_008729295.1 Plectropomus leopardus
ATTCCTTGTTTGTTTGTCTGTTTATATTTTTCTAAAAAAAAAATTATTTTCAGGGTTTTTTAATCTACTTTTTACTAATACCTTGCCATTTTTAAGGGTCATTTGGGACACTTCACAACAAATGTTCCACAAATTTCAAGAAATTAGTAGATTAACAGAGTTATTTTCAAATAGATAGGTACAATATCTAGGGGATAAAGCTGTGATTTTAAGAGTCCTACCTTTTTTTTCATTTGGTATCATTTTTAGGCAACTTTTTCCAGGCAGTTTCCTTGTTTGTTTGTTTTTTCAACTTGATGTTAGATAGATTTGGTGAGGTGAGGGCTATTGGATATTAAAGCGATAAACTGCAGGATATACACTTATTTTAAAAATACATTTAATTTAATTTCCAGTTATGTTGTTGATATCACCCATGAAATGCGGGTGATTAAAAATAATAATAATAAAATAAAAATAAAAAACAATACTGGACCTGAACATGACCGCTCACTGTCTAAAATCCAAGCAAATCACAGCGTCACAACTGATTTAAACCCACAAATGCTTCAAAAAGGGAGAGTTTCTGCATAACTTCAAAAGTGCAAATAATCAATTTTATCCCTGAAACCAGCAGAAAATCAAAGCAACTGCAGCCACCAGAGAAACCACAAAACCTCACAGAGAATTTGCCACATTTAACAGACAACGTAGAGCTTTGCATTTGTGTGCATGTGATGCATTTTAGACATGTTTCAGATATTTTTGACCATTTTTATCCAGCAGCTGTCCTACCTTCAATGGCGATGACATGCTCCCGGATCTGGTTCTGCAGCAGCGGCTCCTCCACCCGCTCCAGCAGTTCGTAGATGGAGTAGATGTTGGGGTGCACGGACTCAAATCTCTGGATCTCGGCTCGGATGGCGGCCGAGTTGGCCAGATGCTGCTGGTAGTTCATGGCGGCAGCACGGGGCACTCTTCGGCCGGTGGGACGGCGGTGTTTTCGGTGAAGATTGTCAGATATGAAGCGGTGACCTCCAGGAGAGCGGATCTCAGAGGCGTCTTAAATCATGCTTTCATATAATGGACCCTGGTGGGGTTAACGCAGCAGTTTCTCGGGGTTATAATTGAAGTAAATCACACTGTGGGTTTAGTTTTCGCCGCCAGACAAAGTCAGTTTATCCCCCTCTACATGCCTGGATGTGTTAAATAAGATTTAAATATTCCCAGCGGTTGTTTTTGGCAGAGGCGGCCAGGCTGCTGCTACTGCCCGGCGAAAGCAGCTGTTCCCCGGGGTGTCCCGCTTTCCAATTCCGGTGCGGTGACAAATGTGCGGCCGGCGGAGCAACTCTTCCCCATATCCTTAGAAACGGCGAGGAATTTAAAAAACAGTCGCTCCGGGTCGATAAAAAGCTCTTAGTGTCACTTCACTCACCGGACGAGGAGGCTAAAAAACGGCCTTGTTGCGAGGCGGCTAGGCTAGCCGGCTAAAGCTAACTAGCTTCCCAGCCGGAGCGAGGGGGAGACGAGGGAAAACTCGCCGCTTTCCAGGCGTCGAACTCGGCTTCACATACCGGCTGAGCGGTCGGTTATAGCTCCGGAGCGGCGGCAGCAGCCATTTTAAAACATTTAAAATAAAAGCGCAGTTTGACACCGAGGCAGCCTCATGAAGTGGACGCGTACTCGGGATGCCCGTTCCCGTCAGGTTCCCGTCCGTTGTTTTGTCTCCGGGTCCAGCTGCGCGAGGACACCCTCCTGATCGAAGCGCGTGGAAGTCCGGCGGAGCTCGCGCGCCTCCTCTTCTTCAAACTCGGGTTTCGTTAAACGACGCGTTAATCACAGGTAGGTCCCGCACGCGGCGCCCAAACACTCAGCCGATCCCCCTTCCCGTGATGTGAGGTCCATCCCGGGTACAGCCACAGGATCCCGGCCGGGGACGTCATTACCCGTCAAGGTACCCGGACCCGACGAGGCGGGTTCCGGGTAAGATTTTCAAAATAAAACCCACTGGCCTTAAATCCAGCAACGGCAAAGAAAAATATAAATGAAAACCACCAAAGAAGAAACGACCCAAACATTAGCAAAATAAAAAGAAGAAAAAAATACAATAACCTGACTTTTCCGAGTCCATTAGTTTAAATAAAAAGTTATTTTTAAACAAGAAAAAGAAAGCTGAACAACAAAAAAAAGAACATTGAAAAGGTGCTTAAAAAAGTGTAATTTCAAAACTGCCATTAAGATAATTATTATGTATATTAATTTTCCCTATCTTTTTTTTTTTTTTTAAAAAATTCAAAATCTCCTAATTTCTCTCAATATGTGGAACAAAAAAACTCTAAAAAGTATTAAAAAGAAAGAAAGAAAGAAAGAAAGAAAGAAAGAAAGAAAGAAAGAAAGGAAAACCGAACAAAAAATTGTTTGGAAAAAGTGCTTCAAAATTATAATCAAATGAAAAATGAAAAAATTGAATTACTGAATTAGAGATGAAATTTATTATCTGTCTGAGTCTGTTGGTTTTTTTTTTTTTAAAAAAAAAAAAAAAAGAATGAAAGAGAAGAAAACAAGACCTGGAAAGGGTCCCTAAAATTATAATAACAATTCCATAACATCATTTTTAAAAATTTAATTGTAATAATTATAAAGTTTTTCCCTAGTAATTTTCCATAGCTTTTTTATATATATATATTTTTCCAAATCTACTTATTTTCTTGCGTTGTTTGCATTCTTAAATAAGTTGCATTTTGACAGTAATAAAGTATTTGTACACTGCGATACATTTACTTAAGTAACAGATCACTGTTGTCATTCTCACCTTTTATACATAAAGCAAAGAGAAACTGAATCCAAACCTTAACTTTTTTAAGATATAGTGACATTATATAAATGTACATAGTAAATATTTTCCAGTCTAGTCTAGGAATGTGGTTGAAGCTCAGTGTTTGGACTTCAAATGCGGCATTATTGATGCTTTTATTTTGAATACCGAATCTCCCGTTTTCCGATCTTTCGCGAGCAAACCGTCGCGCGCTTGACGCAGCGGCGTTCACGAGGATCCTTATTGCGTGGATTGTGAGCAAAAAATGACTTCAGAAAAAAAACTCATTATGTGTCTGGGTTTTTTTTTAATTCACAATTTTGACGTTGATTTAGGGCGCCTTCAAAATAAAAGCATAAAGAGAAAACACCCAGTGCAGCATTAAATGTCAGTGTTTGTTATATTTACATAATTATATTGTCAAAATATGTGAAATAAATGATGAAAATCCTGGATGTGGCTGCTCAGCGTGCTGGTGTTTGTTGGTAGAGTCTCTGCGACAGCGGCCCTCTGTCTTATCTGGCGCTCTCATTGTGTCGAAGCTGGGATTTTCTCTCCATCCAGCAGTAAATAGTGCACAATGCCGCTCTTCTTCTTCCCACCGCTTGTCGCCTTGATGCAGCACTCGTGTTCCCCCAACGTGAAGTGCGTCTCTGTGCCGTCATCCACGAACTCTCCCTGTGGACAGTCCACCACAAAAAAAGTCAAGCAATTAGAGAAAAGTTACAAGAAAAATACCTAAAAATGTATGTTTAAAAGAAGAAAATTTCAACAAACAAAAAAAGAAAGAAATGACCTCAAGACAGTGCTATATATATATATATTCTGCAGCATAATTTTGAATAAATAATAAAGAGAATAATAAATATTCTTGTCTGGACATTCTCTACCCTAACTTTTTTGATGATATCTAAAAATCCCCCCAGCTAATTTTTCAGTTCATTTTTGTCTCCTTTTCTTTTTTTTCCCCCCAGTTTGATGTCAATGCAGGTGTTAAAAAGTTAGCTGAGTTCGTTACAAAACACCCATGTTTAGAGCCTAAAAAGCTGCTTTTTAAAACATGGACTGGTCACTACAAAACATACATGTTTTGAGCCTAAACAGACACTGGAAACAAACAACATGTTGCTACAAAACACCAAAATTTGATGCTTAAAAGTTGATGGAAAAACACGGACAGGTCGCTACAAAACACCCACAATGGGAACTGAAAAAGCAGCTTGAAAAACAGTGACGGGCCGCTACAAAACATCCACCTCTAGAACCTTAAAAGACGATGGAAACACAGCGACACATCACTTTGACACACCTACAATTAAAGCCCCCAAAGTTGCTGGAAAAACATTCACAGGTCACTACAAAACTCCCATGTTTGGAACCTCAAAATACGCTGTAAAAACGCTGGCAGATCACTACAAAAAAATCCATGTTTGGAGCTTAAAAAGCTGCTGGAAATACAATCACCAGTCGTTACAACACCCACGATGAAAGCTAATAAAAGCATCTGGAAAAACAGAGATGGGTTGCTTCAAAACTCCCACATTTGGAGCCTAAAAGTTGGTGGAAAATCAGACAGGTCGCTACAAAACACCAGCGATTGAAGCCTAAAAAGCTGCAGCACAAGCAAACTGCTGCAGACTTTTAATGACGTTTATATTGATAGATAACATTTTCATTTATGTTTACAAAATTACTTTAATTATTTGGAGCTCAGAGTGTTACCCACCATTGTGTCCATTTTCTGTCCGTTGCACCAAACATCCATCGTGTCTTTTTCTGTTGGAAACAACAACAATAGTACATATACATATATATATCTGTGTGTGTGTGTGTGTGTGTGTGTATCTACATACTGTATATATATATAACATGGAGAGCAGGCATTAAACAAAAAAAAGACCAAAAAATAGGCAAGTATTGAAAAGTTAAAAGAGAATGATCCGAAATTACCCAAACAAACAAACAAACAAAAAAACAGTAAATTAAGCAAAAAAGGAAAAATGACC
>NW_024629854.1:0-2308 GCF_008729295.1 Plectropomus leopardus
AATGAGTTATGTAATTTATTACTTTCTGATATTCAGTAACAGTGTTACCAATACTTAAATGCAAATAGGTTCATTACTGGTTACTCCATGAAAAGAGCAGACAACTAGGCTTGTTTCACTCAGCAGGTGTCAGCAGTGCGTGAGCAGCGCCAAACGTGTTGTTTTTTATTTTGGTGCCCCTGTTGTCAAGTTAAAGCATCACACTGCCCGTCTGTGCAGCGCCGGTCAGGAGTTCCTCAGTTGTGTGTCAGCTGCAGCACATCTACAGAAATGGTGCCTCGCCTTTTCTTAGTAATTAATCACTTTTATTATGCAGTAATTTAAAAGTAATTGAATTACTCTTTGACAGAAGTACCTAGTGATTGTAATTAATTACTAATTATCAGTAACTTATCCAACACTGATTTCAAGTAACATCACTTTGTCAGATTTTGCAGTGTATGTTCCAGATTTGTTATATTTTTTTAAACACTTTTTCCAAGATTTGTTTGCCATTTCTGTCTTTGCTTCTTCTATTCTCTCGTCTTTTCTTTTCTTCTTATTCTTATTTTTAATTTTTTTTTTTTTTACTGATTTCTTGGTAATTGTTTGAGTCATTTCTTTTTTATTTCTCATTGCTTCCTTTGTGTTTTTGAAAGTAATTGAGACAATTTTCTCAGCTTTCTATGTGTTATTCTGTGGTGTATAGCCAAGATTTTTAGCCCGAATACCACTGCAAATAAACTTTCAAAAAGAAAGGCCTATTTTGATAAAAAAAATTATTCAGGATCTAAATACCCCACAATGTCTTGCCTCACTCTTACCTGAAGCTGAACCCTTATCCGACCACCTATTATCTCCTACTTTTCCCACTTCTGTCTCACCTGAAACTCTCTCCTCTTTTAATATCTCTTGATAATAAGTTGAGTATCACCGTCGGACTATTCAAGTCGAGTGCGACCCAGATTCCACTGCGCTGTATTTTACCTACCTGCACAGTGTGGTATTAGATAACAGATAATGAAATGCTCTGAAATATTATGTAAAAGCCCCTTGGGATACCTCCTCATGCCTGGACAAATGTATTTATTTCTCCCTTTTTAAACTTTTGTAGTTGTGTTTTTACTGTTGTGTCATTATCAGTTGGTGTCTATGTTTTATCACAGAGCTACAGGACATGGGTTTGTCTTGCCTGGGAGCTTATTAATTCAGCGGAGGTCTGATCCATGGCAGTGGTAGGCAGTGCCTGTAGCTGCTGACAGGAAGACAGAGTTTTCAGATCCTTGTGAGAGAGACAGGCTGCCATTCAGGAGTCACCTCCCATAAAAGGAGTGCCGTATGCAGAGAATGGGCCATCAACCACTGCAGTGCATCTCTCTCTGGAGGGCAGTTTCAGCACTGGCAGCTCTTTACATATGGACTGTAATGCACTCTACAAAATGCGAGACTCCCACTGAAGACGGGATCGCAACCAAACTAACTGCTCCTTCATGCTAATGCTTTTGCACATTACTGATGTATTGGGCGATGATGATGGTAACATGATTTGGCATTCTCCTCCGCAGACGCAGGTTATGCGCCGCTGATGAGCGCTTGAAAAGACAAGTCAGTCAAACGTTTCAAAACAGCAATCCGGCGTCAACTGGAGTATTTTGTTTACTTGTCAAGACGGCGCGCTTGAGCCTGGCGTGTAAAATTTTCTGTGATGACAGGGACGTTTTTAACAGGCAAGTCAATGTCACTGCGGCTGTTATGGAATGACAGGAGATAGGAATGTTTGCTTTGTGAGGAGTGATTGACTAACAACAGTCACCTTTTTTGAAAGAAAGACAGAGAATGTCGTGAGTGTCAAGCTTTGCAGTAAAATGTAAAAACGTGTCTTGCGTCCGCAGCTGCTGTGGTGTTTAGGCGTGTTCTCACTGCAGGATTTACCACCTGCTGGGAATCACACGGTCACACCATATGGCGAAAAAAAAACCCGATGAGCTGTTGCAGCTATCAGGCAGCAAATAGGAAACATGTTGATTTGGAGAAAATCAGGCTGTGTTCACAGGCCTCCGTGCTCAGCTGCTGCTCGTAGTAGATTTTTTTTGACAACTGTTAACATATATTTTCACATGTGACCGATATCTTTAACCCTTTAACAGGCATTGTTACCACAAGGTTGACATTTTTTTGTAATCAAATTGCTTTACTAAAAGCTTGAAAAAACCCAAATCGATTTTAAACAGATATTTTTATACAGTCTCTTTTAGCATTTTGATTATGCTAGAATTATTTTCAATTTTATTTTACTAAATTGACTATGTTTTTTTCATTATTTTTGTAT
>NW_024629855.1:0-4172 GCF_008729295.1 Plectropomus leopardus
ATTTTTCTGGATATTTTCCCCCTTTTTTTAAAAAAACCCCAAAAAATCCAATAATCTTCTCTTTTGTAAAACTAAATTTTAGATATTTATCTTGTCACCAACCATTTTTCTCAGGTTCAAAGGGTAAAATAACTCGTGAAAGACGCAGGCGCAGCACAGGAAACCTCAGGAAGGTTAAAGCATTAAAATGAGGAAAATTTCTGCAGAATTTGCATTAAAATAAAAAAAATGATTATAAATTTTTTAAAAACTGACAACTTTTAAAGAAAACGCATCTTTTAAATCCCCTTGCAGGTTCAGGAGTTCTGAGGATGTTGGTTAAAAAAATAACTAAATGAAAGCAGGAAATTAAGTATTAATGTCGAACATATTTTAAAGCTTAAATATGGAAAGCACATTTTGTGCGCAGAGCGATATGACTGTGTGTAACATCAAAGAGGGCCCTAAGGGTTCATTTAGACTAAAGACACACACACACACACATAGTGGTATTAATAGGTAATAGATGTTAATAATATATGAAGTATACCGTATGTGGGTATATTTTGTGCATTTGTGTGTGTCCTTTTTTCAATTAAAAAAAGGGAAAAAAAGAAAAACTGAATAAAACTTTGTCGCCCCCAAGCGGGTAAACAGCTGCGGTGCACCACCCGCTTCAAACTTAAAAAAACAAAAAAACAAAAACGCACCGGTAGACGCCAGTCGGTAAAACAATCGCACCTTCAGCCATTGCTGTAATTTGATTGGCCCTGTTGAGAAATCCAGGTAGAGAGACAACCCTTCGGGATTGGCTGTAATTCAGAACTCCTCACAGAGGCGCCATATGATTGGTGCATGTCTGACATAGCTTCAATGTGATTGGCTGCATCGCTTTTAAAGGGGGCGGGCTGTCAGGTTCGGTTGCGGGGCTGTGAAACCGGTAACCGAGCACTCCAGCACGTTGTGAAGCCGCTAGTGTTTCTGGCTGCCGCTGAGGTGATTCACGGAAATCACTCGTTTCTGAATCCACGACTTTTTGTTTTTTGATAATTGACCCACTGGTAAGTTCCTCTTTTAGATGAAATATCAATAAGTTTCGTTAAAAAAGGTCAGATTTCGTTAAAAGAATCAGCAGATTATCTGGGTCGCTTTTCTCGGGCTCCGTCTACGTCCTGGAGTAGACATGGTTAGCTGTTAGCACACTTTAGCATTAGCACGGTGATCGTGGCCTAGTTCTTGAAATAAATAGCACTTTTGTTATTACTGTGTTATAAATCGCCGTCAGGTGATAACATAGTTATTACTATGTAGAAACATCGGGGAATAGTCACCACCATCACTGTTTAGTTTCACTCTGGGTTTCCAGGAGTTAGCCACCGCCCATGTGTAGCCCACTTCTAGCTCTCATTCAGTCGTGACTCCCTCCCTCCCTGTCCTCCCTAACGTCCTCACTCGCTACTTTTCCTCAAATTTTTCAATTTCTGCTTCCCGGGAGTCTGGTGGCTGTGATCTCCCCGGCCTGGCGGCTTTAATCTCGGTGTTCGCGGGTGTAAATGTTCCCGGGGACCGGCCGGGACACGTGCTGGGGCTGCTCCTGACGCCGGGCTTTAGCCGGTGTCTATTGCCCTAGTTTTTTGGGGCTCTTCCAGCAGCTGTCGCGGTTTTTAGCTCCGCGGAGGGCCAGCCAGTGTGCCATGTGAGCCCGGGTTAAATCTGGAAACCGCCGGTGGAGTTGTCCTCAAACGTCCCGCCGCGGTGCGGGGCCGCCATGACGGGAGCGGAGTTAGTGTAGGCCGGTGAACGGCACCGTGACTGCGGGCACGGCGTGGCCTTTGTCTGCGTGCCATGCTGTGCACTTTCACACGGAGCTGCCGTGTGACTCCGCTGCTCTTTATCTGCGCGTTATTCCCAAAATATTCCCCGCCTGATGCCGGCCCGTAACATCACGTCTGCTCGGCGCTTTTGTGTTTGTGGCGGCTCGTTTTTGTGTGCTGGTTGCTGAGTGTGTGCCGGGACAACAGATGGCTGTAGGCTGTGTGGACAGGTGTGGAGGACAGTCCACGAAAGACTGGCTGCTCAAAGACACCAGTGTTAGCCAGGGCTGTGCAATACAAAGAGATCACGTGGATCTGAAACATAAGGTTATATCTCAGCTTAGGTAGCAGATATTTATTTTTATGAGATAAATGTTGTTTTTTCCTGATTTTAAAGGTTTTCACAGTAAAGTGATTCTTAACTTGTTTTAATATTTGCATTTGTAATATTTGTCATTACATCTGCGTTAGTAATAGTTATTGATGAAGAATTGTGTTAGTATTGTAGCAGTGACTATTGAAATAAAATATTGTACATCAAAGAGGGAATTTGGCTTAAAGAAAAAAAAAGTTAGATTCTGTTTCCCAGTTTGAGCATTAAGAAAGTGCTTTTGAGGAGGTTTAAAAAACATTGAGATATATATTGTGTATCGAGATATTGCTTAAAAATTCTCTGGTGTTTTGGCGCAGAGAAAAAACACATGTAGAACAGAAAGAAAATGACAGAGTCTGACAGAAATGTGCACAACTATTTTTTAGGTGACGTTCGAAGGTTCACAGTGTCAAGAATAAAAAGAAAATGAAGTGTACTGAGAGGGTAGTCTGAAAGGATGTACATTCATGTGTACTTACCACAACTGTTTCAACATATTCTTTGTACTACAGGGTTCAAAGTGTACGTCTGGTGATACGGCTCGGGGATTCATCGAGATTATATCCATCGTAATATGAGATCAGTCTTAGATTTTATATATAAATATCTATCTCGAGGGTTGTTTTTTCCTGTTTTTAAAGGCTGTTAACTTACATCCCCGTTGATGACGATATCACCGCACATTTCCAGCATTACACAATTACTATCATCACGATTGATAACAATATCCTGCAAATTAATGACAACACCTTTTTTGTTTGTTCAGCAAGTGCTTTCTTATAATTAAAATTTAAACCATTTATTTATTGGAGGTGTGTGAAAGTCTGACAGGAAGTCGAGGAGGAAAGGAAATGAGCAGATTCTCCTTCACGTTGCTCTTAGAAGAAGATATAGAAGATACACTTTATTAATCCCTGAGGGGAAATGGAATTTCACTCTGTCATGCAAAAACAGGCTATATATACACACACACACACACACACACACACACACACACACACAGAGGACCTAAATGTGCATATATATATATATGTGTGTGTATATATGTATGGGACAATGCACTATTATATGTCTTTACAGTCCCACCCTTTACTCAAACAAATGTATTCCTACTTCATGTTGTGTTGTGCTATTTTATTAATACAATACACTTTTGACTCATTTCTAATAACTGCTGCAAATGACTGAGGAATGAAACTACGTTTGTTTTCTTTTTGGGGAATTCACAAAGTGAGACAAACTGTTGGTTATCATTCGATTGTGGATTGTAACAGAAACAGAGCAACAGCAGTCGCGTCCTTAATTTGTTTTTCCTTCCTCGCGGGCAGGCATTGGTTTCACTTCATGTCAGAGTGTGAAAGTCAACTCGCAGAGACTTGAAAGTCGCTTTAAGTGGTCGATCCATCAAACGTGGCGAGCGTGTAGGCACCGCGTGCAAATATTCATGTAGGTGGCTGCTTTTATTCAACATGAGCGCTGAGTTAACAAATACAAACATACAGGAAGCATGTGTGAAGCTGAAATCACAGCAAACAAGCTTCAAATATGCTGTCAAGCCTGAAAACACAGATTAACCCTTTAGGGACTGTTTGGTGCATTTTAAATGTTTATTCTTCTTTTCTCCTACAATAAGTCTCAAATACACTGTGGAAACTAAATAGTTACATTCAGACTGTTCAGGTCCAAAAATGCTCCATTGAAACCCATTCAAACTGACATTTTTGATCCCACAGCCATCAGAGCAGAAAAACAGGACTTGTATTATTTCTGGGTGTCATTCTGGGCTTTTGACTCTGAATTTGTCATTTTGACTATTTTCCACCTGATGAGGTCATTTTGACCATATTTGGCATATGGAGGAAATACATGCTATTTCCACTAGGTGACCTGTCACAGACAATGTAGCTGCTGATCACTGACATATCCCAGACTGTCAGCAGCTACACTCACACACTGACATATCCCAGACTGTCAGCAGCTACACTCACACACTGACGTATCCCAGA